>NC_030850.1:23168387-23181918 GCF_000208745.1 Theobroma cacao | reverse complement strand
GAGAAATGGGCTGGTTTTGTGCTAATTTATAAGGAAAATAATAAAGAAATAAAAGCTTGACACTTGTCACCTTACCATTGGTCCATTTTTAAATTCTTAACTATTAAGCTTTCTTTCTCCACCACATAAAATCCTTCAATTATCCATGATAATAATGGGTGAAATTCATGTGCTGGACAAGTGTTGGGTGGTGTAAAATTATAATTTTGCCCTAGGGTGGCAAAATGACTATTTTACCCCTATGCTCGAAAAAATGCCGAAATTAAAATTCTTCACTTCTCAAACTCAAATTATACTCCAAATGATCAATCTTAGTCAAAAATTTCATCCAACACTCACATCTTAACCTCCGGTAGCAAAATGACCATTTTGCCCCTAGGTCATGAAAATTCCAATTGGAGTCCAAATTGGTCCTTGAACTCCAAATCACCATTTTAAGTCATTCTGGGGTTTTAAAATTCTCAATTTCATCTTAAAATCTCCATTTGGACTAGTTCGAGGCTTAATTCAACTTAATTGTACCATTTGGTATAATACTGTCCTTTAACGATTTTCAAGGTACCCAAGTAAGCAAACATGCATTCTTATGTAAGAATGGTATAATAAACATATTGTAGAGCTAGGCTTGACAATAAGGAATTTGGACACTTTTGTAGTTGATGGGAACTTAAGTGTTTATGTTAATAGAACACAACACTTTTCTTACTCTTGATATTTCTGTACTTGTTTTGTTTTTGATTTGATATGTCAAAATGGTTGGCAACAAGCCTTTTATATAGGCTTGCAAGTGTCTCTTCTTCAAGGACACAACCCTTTCATTAAGGCACCATTTTGTCTAAAAGGCATATTTACATTTTGCTAGACATAACTTTTGGATAAAGCTATTGTTTCAATAATCAACTTATGAAAAGATAACTATTCATTCAATAAAATATAATCTTTGAGTTATAATTTGAAACAATAACTTTTCATATTTAACTTTTGAGCTATGGGGTCTTTTCAATTTGTCTCATAACTTTTGGATATCATTTTACCAAAAGACATAACTGTTCACATGAAAACCTGCTTATAATCCAATAGACACACTATGCCAATTTATGTGACTTAACCTTTGAGCTAAAATAGCTTTTCATTATGTGACATAATCTTTGATTTTGAAAATACACCAACAATCTCTCTCTTCCTCCATACATATGTTGGGTATGCATGCATTTGTGTATATGAAGCATCTATCAATGTATATTTAATCATTTTGATCTTATTGCAAAATTTGCTCTTTCTTTCCATTGTATATTTAATATTCTGCTTATTTGCATTTTAAAAGTTCTACTATGAGTGCGTATTCTTTGACTATTCATGCTATATAATTGCATTTAGCTCACAGTCTTTCTTCATGAAAAGTTGTTGTTTGTTTTGCCACTCGACACTTTCATAAGATGTTTTGTGAATGCAATATATTATATTTTATAAAATCTAGAATTTAAATTTAATATGATTTAGCATTGGCAACAACATGTTATGTTTTGACAGTAAACTCATTATTTTCTAGAGTTTTTGAAATTGTCTGTCTTTTTTTTCATCAGTTTTTCTCTTCATCGCTTTCTTTATCATTTTCTTGGTCTTCTTCTTCTGTTTCTTTTTATTTTCTGAACTTATTTATTTTTAGAATCTCATCTCAAATTATTTTACTATATTTGTATGTTTTTACTTTAATTTTTTGTATATAACTAATTTTATATATATATATTTAATTGTTCATCTTACTCTATTGTTAACAGGAGAAACAACATCATTTTTAAATTCTATACTCATATAGATATATTCCACCACTGAATTTGGTTGCACTTTTGAAACAAATTTTGGAATTTTATGCAAGCCACCAACTTAGAAATATATACATTTGGTGGATTACAAAAGTTTGTATGTAAAACACTTTGGTAGGAGGTGATTACTGTCATAAACCAATCAATTTAGTATAATTGCCTTCTTCTATGTTTATAATATGTTTAATTCAATATTATGCAAAGACTTTCAACTTTAGGAAACAATTGTTCTTGCACATATTATGTTAATTACTATCAAACAAAAATTATACTCTATTGTTTCCCTTGCCTCCTCAGAACATGTAAGTGTCGAGCAATCCTCTAGTATTAATTAAAACCAGGGTTATAGTAAATTAGGTTATTTTATATATAATATAAAACATTTTATCATTTATATATTTATATTAGATTAGATTAAATAATGAAGGCGTGATATTAAATTAAGTTATTCAGGTAAATTATGCACGTAGAACTCTTTTTATTAGGGAATTTGTGTTTTTTTATATTTATATTATATTAAATTAATTTGTTTTTGCTAAAATATATTAGATTGATTATATCAATAGTAAAAGCTAAATTAAAAAAAAAAAAGAATATTCAAAGGGTTTGCAGAAGGCCAAAAACTGCGGCAAGCAAGAGCAAGCTATCAAACTTAAACCCCGAAAGCCAAGAAAAACCCTTGGAACTGGACCCATTTCTGAGAGCAGAAAATGGCGGGTCCTTTGCTCCTCCGCTCTCTCTTCTCTGCCAGCAGTAGGAAATCTCTTTCCTCGCACTTGGTCCGACCGCCCTGCCTCTCCCGCGGATTCACCGCAGGGCCTGCGAGTGCCGCCGCCGCTGCCGCAACAGATCCGAAGGTATTTTTGGAGCCTAGTAGGCTACGGAATGTGGCGGTGATTGCGCACGTGGACCACGGGAAAACCACACTGATGGACCGGCTGCTGAGGCAGTGTGGAGCCGACATCCCCCACGAGCGAGCCATGGACTCCATCAGCCTTGAGCGTGAGCGTGGCATCACCATTGCGTCTAAGGTCTTCTCTTCTTCTTTACTCTTACATACTACAAATCATGAGATGGACTTTCTTCACATTAAGTAACATATATATTCAATTCTACAATGAAAAATTGCAGGTTACTAGTATTTCATGGAAAGAAAATGAGTTAAACATGGTTGATACGCCTGGACATGCTGATTTTGGTGGTGAGGTATGTTCACCTGAGCTGCAATTTACATATCTAGGTACAAAAAATAGCTTGTAGTAATTTAATTCTGGATCATACTTATCATCAACTACAGCCACTTTCTCTGTTTTCTATATGCTACTATTAATTATGCAAAAGTGATATACTGCAAAGCAACAACGTGGCGTTGACAATGCAAATAGTTGGCGTACACAATGATATATATGTTTTCATGTATTTTTACCATTTGCAAGTAAATTGCTTTCTGCACAATAAAGCCTGTAGTTTGAAAACTCTAATACAGTTTATTCATGGAAGAAACAGCATGCTAGTTTCAGTAAAAAAGGGTTGAATAATAATGAAATAGTCTATAAGTTATAAAGTTACTGTTATTAGTGATTATCAGTATGGTTTATTTTAAGGCCAAGACTTTGCACTCTTTTGATAATTAAAACATGCCATTTACCAGTTTTTGCTTAATTATATTGCTTAATCTTCAGGTTGAACGGGTTGTTGGCATGGTTGAAGGAGCAGTATTAGTTGTTGATGCTGGCGAGGGACCACTTGCACAGACAAAGTTTGTTCTTGCCAAAGCCTTGAATTATGGGCTGCGCCCTATTCTTCTGTTGAACAAAGTTGATCGACCTTCTGGTATAAGTTCAAGAATTATTTATGCTTCATTTTTTTTTTATTTTGGGAACTGAAATGATATTTCATGATTCTTTCAATTGCAAGAATGTATTCCTGTTGGTGAGAAATTACTTACTCTCTGGATTTTTCTTTAATACTTTTTTCTTGCAAATGAAAGAAGCTTTAATCCTTATGTCCCTGGTTGTTATTGATGCAGTATCGGAGGAGAGATGTGATGAAGTCGAGAGCCTAGTATTTGATCTTTTTGCAAATCTTGGTGCAACAGGTGAAGCAATATAGGAATGACAAAAGTTAGATGATTTTACTTTCTTTAAATGTGTTTGATATTAGCCTTATTCCTAATCTGGATAGTGGTATAATTTTAATATATTTTCACATGATTTCATCCTAGAGGAGCAGCTGGACTTTCCAGTCCTCTATGCTTCTGCTAAAGAAGGATGGGCATCTTCAACCTTCACGAAAGATCCTCCTGCTGATGTAAAGAATATGTCACAGTTGCTTGATGCCATTGTAAGGCATGTTCCTCCACCAAAAGCGAACCTTGATGCACCTTTCCAAATGCTGGTTGGTACTCAGTGCTGATAGTTGATTAAACATGTGTGTTTGTGTCTGCATAAGGAGAAAAGGAGGGGGGTTGGATAGCGTGCACCCCTCTAGGTGTTGTTCATTTGCACCTAGTTATTTTTCTGCTTTTCACATTTCTTTCATGCTATATTTTTTTATGTGAACATCTAGAAAGATAATCAATAAAGTATTTCAGGTTTCCATGATGGAAAAAGACTACTATCTAGGGCGAATATTAACAGGGCGTGTTTCATCTGGGATCATTCATGTTGGTGATAGAATACATGGCTTACGAAGCAAAGAATCTGGTGTTGAGAAAATTGAAGAAGGAAAGGTTTGTATTTCTACATAGCCTGATTGGGATTGAAAGTAGAGGAAAAGTTTGACTTAAAATCATCATCTAGATAATATTTTTGAAATTACATTTTGTTGAGTTTTTTGTTTATCATTTATATGTTTTTGTGCTTCATGATGCTTATCTAAGTGTCCATTTACTACCTGAATCCTGGTCTGAAGTTTGGGATTAAAATATGCTGATATTTTTGGTTTCTATGATACATTACAAGAAGGAATTACTTTACGAAACTAAAACTAAATTTGATCTCTGATTTTATACTTTAATAGTGATTTTCTATGCTCTATTTTATTGATGCTGAACTTCACAGATTTTGCTGACCATTAGAAGTCTGCTTGGTGTTTTCTTCAACCTCTACTTTCATGAAGATAATGAGGAACAATTCTAGTACTAAATGTCATTCTGTAATCCATTTTGTAAGGGACAGATTACTATTAATCTGCTAAGCAACAGCAATAGGGATCTTGAAGAGCATGCTTTCTTGGAGTATTTTTCATCAGATGTGTGGAATGCGTATGCATATTCGAAAGTTAATTTCACAATTAGCATTTAGAGTGCATTTGGATGAGGGGTTTTAAAAAGGGATTCTAAATTCCAAAAATAAAATGATCTATTTGGGAACTTAATACGGATTTTAAACCTGTTTGGGTATTTGTTAAGGGTCTTTAAAAGCCAAATTTCCCAATCCAAATTTGGCCTAAATAGCCATTGTTAACAATTCTATCTTATCTATGCCCTTTTTGTTCGCTTCTTTTCTATCTCTCTTGTTCTGTCTCTGTTCTTGGATCAAGTAGACAATCATCACAACCTCCCTCAATATTCTCCTTTCATCCCAAGGTCAGTGCTGATAATGGTTGGCACCTCATCCCTTATTCTATCTCTCTGCAATCTTCTTTGTTTTTTTACCTGACTTTCTTTGATCTCTAGTTTCCAAACCTCAAGATCAACGGCCATAAAAATTGTTGAATGGTGTGGATAGAAGGTTTGCTGGTATTTAGTTTGAGATGAATGGGCATAGTGTGATTTCATTTTCTGATTTTCAAAAGTTGGTGGTGCAATGGTTTGAGGTTGAAGCTATAATTGCCTTCTTTTTGAGGTTGGAAGGAAATGCAATTTCAAATTTCAAAATATTAATTTATACAACCCATTTTTAATTCCCCCAAAAAAATTTATTGTAGGATTTTAAATTCTGCAATAAAAAATTCTAAGAAATTTTGAAATACTCCACCCATAAACAATGTAAGTGAACTTTTAAGTGATGAGTTACTCTTTTTTTAGGCCAAAGTTCTCTGAAGTCTTTATAAGCTGATCCTCTTGTTCTAATCTTATAAGCAATAGTTTAATTTTGCATATTGACTGTGCAATCTTTGTCCTGTAGGTTGTGAAGCTAATGAAAAAGAAGGGTACAAACATGGTTCTTATTGATAGTGCAGGAGCTGGTGATATTATATCAATGGCTGGGATGGCTAGTCCATCAATTGGCCATACAGTGGCAAATACAGAGGTATGCTTTTATCATTGTGTTAAAGATAAGTTGAGTGCTTGTGTTGACTTTACTAGTTTTACTGTAAACCAGGAATGTTCAAGTTAGTCTTGTTAATCTTCTTGGGTAAGGCAAAATCTACCAAATGTGATCTATTTAAGTTGGCATGGGTCATTATATACAAAAATTTTTTTAAGTGCTTGTGATGGATGTAGGACATGACTCCTTGTTATATTCTTCAAAGTAGATTGTACCTACCTTCCATTTGGTGGCACCTGTCTGGGATTTAGGGCCACCAAATAACATTTAGGCTCTGTTTTGTAACAAGGAATATGATTTCCCTCACTTTTCAATGTTTGGTAAGCCAATAAAATTCAGTCAATTGAAAAGTTTTTTCCTGTCAATGAGAACTGTGGCTTAAAATTTGGAAATTGTCTTTTGTTTTTTTTTTTCCAAAAGATAATTTTCTGAAACCCACTCTGATGTAGCATGGAAGTAGAAAAGATATAAAGAAAAGCAAAACACTGAAAAAAAACTAGTGCAAGGGTAAAATTGATGTAAAATCGAAGTAGAAACAAAATAACTAGGGTTTATATTTGTAGGACCTTTGACAGAAATTAGTCCAATATCACATTGCAGCCTAATGTGTCTAAAGGACTATTTATACTATGTTTACAATAGCTTTTAATCGTAACTCTTGGATAAACATAAACCCCATCTAATTCTAGCTATTCAAACTCATTTAGAGATCACATGCTAGTCTCATGATCACATAATAAAATAAAAACATAATTACTAATAACTACAGTAAAACAGTAAACATAGAGGAAAACATATCGAGATAAACAATTAGATAAATTCTAGGATGCACCCATATCAATCTCCTCGAGTTGACAAAAGGCCCTCCTTATTAGTGAGAACTTGGGTAGCTTTAGCATAGACTTTTTCTGGATCAAACCTTTTCAATTCACATTCTGCAATCCAACTACTCTCTCTAGCTGGTTTACTGTTGTCCTCCATAATATGGTTGAAGTAAAGATCACTTGAGTACTGAACTTTTAGTTCTTCAAAACCAGTTACTTTGATTGCTCATTACAATTTCCACTGGCTTCCTAACTTTACTAAGAACATCTTTGATTTCAACAAGCGATGCATCACACTTCACCAAAATAACTTCTCAAATTTGGTAGTGCAAGAACCATTGCCTCTATCATATCAAAAGCTAAATCTATTGAATAGCTCTTTGTGCAGAATTTGGCCACTGAAAGTTGTCCCTTTTCAAGCATTTAGTGATTGGCTTCAGAATGCAATTGAAATACCTTATGAAACTCCCAGAAAACAATGGTAACCCATGAAAATTTTGACTTTGATTGATTTAGGTGCTGTCCATTCCCTAATGGGACACCCTTCTCCGGATAGGGTTTCAATTTCTCCACCGAGACAATAAAATCCTAAAACACAACCTCATAGCTCAAGATTTTCTTTCTAATGTGAACTACTATAACTTGCCAAAGGTGGGTTAAGTGTTCTTCATTAGATATATTATAAATCAAGATGTCATCAAGATAAACATTCATCAAAAAGTTCAAGAAAAGCTTTAGTACCTTAGTCAGAACTTGTATGAATGTACTTAAAGCATTAGAGAGACCAAAAAGCATCATTAACCTTTCATAGAAGCCATCTGCTGTTTGTTGGGCGGTTTCTTCTCCTGTGCCAAAGTCTCGGTAAGCAACTCTTCAACCTGTTTTTGCATCTCAGCTTGCTGCAATGTGGGCATTCTATAAACTGGCATATTTGGTAATGAATCCCTCAGACCAAATCAATAGTATTGGTTGCTAATCATTATTGTTAAAACAGATGGTAATTCCTAGTGAGCACCTTAAACTCTTCTAACAACTGCTGAACTTCAAAAGGATGCTTTGGTAATTCACCCTTCAGGTCATGCTGCACAAACTCGCTAACTAATGCATAAACAATTCCACTTTGTCTACTCTCAAATTTAAATTTCTCCATTGATACCAGCTCTCCTTGAATCGGATTAACATCAACCTCATTGTCTTCATCATAATCATCATAAACTAGCTGTGATTCCTCATCTTTGTTATATTCATCATAAATTGTTTGTAATAATTACTCCTCGTAGCCTTCTTCACATTCTGCCTTAAAATTATTAGTACCAGAATTGTTTTGTACTCAGTAAGTTGCTATTTTCTTCCCTTGGAAGTCATCAACCTTTATCATAACTCTACACATTTTCAAGTTTAAATCATGTAATAACCGCTCTTCCAATTCACCATGGACAGCAAGATTTGCTGGTCCAGCATTATGTGAAGGGTTTTCATCCTCTCCCTATTCAATTTTATCCTCAAGACCACTATTAGCCAAAGGGTCATGGTCGCCTTCTGGATTCTCCATATGGGCTCCCATTGGTTTCTGTGATTGGAAAGCTTGCACAGCCGGCGGTAAATATTCAATCGTACCCCTCAACTCAACCAATTCTATGTGCTAGGCTTGATTTCCGCTTCGATGTCCGCTACCACGGTCAGTTATGGTTTATAAGCAATTTTCCATGTCCAGTGTACACTTCCCCAAAATCAAAACAATTTTCCAAGTTTTTCATTGAAATACTATCTTTTGGTGGGACACTCTAGCTTTTTTGTCATTTAAAGGGTAAAGTTTGTAATGTAAGGAACAAAATATCCCATTTTTAAAATTTTGTGCCATTTGGAAAGTAGGCATTCAATTTAGAGGGGAAACTGTATGTTAGGAGATAAAAAGATATTCCAAAAAGAAAATAAAAAATAAAATATGTTCTTGTGAAATACATTAATTAGCGCAGAGTATCATAAATATATTTCTAATTATTGTTGAATTCACAATAAATGTAATATTCAATTAACATGAATGTAATATTATGTTATTTTGTGATCTAGTTGCAATGCGCGAGAAGATTTGCTAGTGTTATTCTAAATTAGTAAATAACTAAATTTTGTAATGTAATTTGCTAGCTTTGTCTTTTTACATGATCTAATGATTTTTTTAAAAAAAGATTCTCATCCTTATGATATCACAAACCAAAATTGTAGATGCACTGCGAATTCGCAAAATGTGATCTTGAATAACTTAATTAGGGTTCATAAAAGCTGACTCAACTTGAATGATCCATCTGAACCCAAGCCAGCCCACTTTAATTTGATTTTAAAGGTCAAGACTCCCAATCCAAATAACCCAACCAAGACTTACAAAAACCTGTAATGACTTGAAACCAAAGTGACCTAAACCTGAAATGATCCGAACTTTAAGTGACTTGAAACAACACGAACTTGAAGTGACCCCATCTGAGAAAATGTGGCACTTAAGGCTTAATTGAAGGAGAACTCGTCATTTCAGATTTCACCAGTATTATTGAAATTTACTGTATTGTGGAACATTCATTTGGCCATCTCAATATGGTGGTTTTAGTCCTCTACCTTGATTTGAATGAATATATTCCTTAAACTTTTACTAAAAGTTGATTTTAGGATAATTGACAACGGTGTTAAAATTCTGCTTTTAACTTTGGCCACATGACTTTTTTGTTGATGATGTGGCATGCCAACCTGAATTTTTGGTCATGTGGCACACATTAACACAAAAAGACTTTATTTTTTATAAAATATACTAACCATTGTTTATTTTAGAATCTAAAACAATATTAATTATTATTTAATTAAAATAAAATATGATTTTTTATATTAACATGTACCATGTGATAAAAAAATTAATCCACCTCATCATGTTATGTCTTCACCAAAATGCCATGTCATCCAAGCTAGTAGTAAAATTTAACGCTGTTATCAATTGTTCTTAAATCAACTTTCAATGAAAGTGTGGGGATTTTCAATTGATGTAAAAGGACTAAAATCATTGAATTGGGATATTAGAGGGACCATATTCAAACTTCAATCTCATTTTAGCTGATGTTTACCTTTAATTACTGTGCTGATATAGGATTTTCAATTCATTGTGGATGGCTAATATTACTATACGTTTTTGGCCCCTCAGACATGAATGCCTATGTAATGGAATAGTTAAGATTCGTTACATGTTGCATATTACATTTAGCATCTCCATCTCATATAAAGTTTTGACAGCTTGGAGCTATATATAAATTGGATTGTGCTTATATTTTTTAGGTTATGACTGCATTACCAACCGTTGTGTTGGACCCCCCAACCATTTCCATGACTTTTGGTGTCAATGATTCTCCATTAGCAGGTCGTGATGGTACCCATGTAAGTTGTATCCTTGCTTGCTTACCTCATCAATAGGTAAATTTTGCTATATGTATTGGCTTGCTCGCCATGTCCTAATTTTTATCTGCATTTTTCTCTTAATTGCTCAAACTGCTATCTTATGACAACCCTCATGTTGATTTAATGGCTTTTCAATTCGGGTATATTTTGCAATGCTTTGTGGACAAACACCCTTTCTCTGTTCTCGTAAAAAAAAGAAGAAAAAGAACCCATCCTTTTGTGTTTGTTATAAGTTAAGTGTTGTAAAGTTCTGTTTGTGTTTGATACCTCTTGGTTCTTGCTCATTTAACTCTAGATTAGGTAACATTACATTATTTAATATATTCTTCGTCGTTTGTATATTATACTTTTGGCTTTATCTTTTTAAAGATTCATTTTATCATTGTCTGATTGTATTTGTGTATCCTATGTAGCTGTAAATTAAAGTTTATCAGATTGATTATATATTGATTTTCACATGTTTAATAGAATTACTTATATCTTTTTATTTTGAATAATTTTATATAAATTTAGATATAATGCAACATTTTTTACTTAATTAAATATATGCTTTTACTATAAAAAATTGTACGTAAATAGTTGGCCAGCAAGGACACTATTTACTCTTTTATGAATGTAGTAAAATATGGAGACAGTTCTAAACATTCATTGTAACTGGAATATCTTGTTTTCATTGTTGTGTGGAAATTGCTTTTGTCCTTTTCCTTTAATCATTAAAAGATATTACTGAACATGTTTTTGTTGCTATTTCAGAAGTGTAAAAAAGAAAATAGAAAAGTGGAAATTAAAACATTTTTTAATATTAGCATGAAGCGAATGAGTGTTGAATCCAAAAAGAAGACAGTGATCTAGTTTAAAAGATAAGCCAAAAACAAAGGGAGAAGTTATTTTAGTGTTTTTTGAATGTTCCTTTGCTGAACTTGTGGTTGATGGTTGGAGTGAACATGTAGATGTAAGATATCCTGATTTTAATATAACTTAGACGGTATTTGAACTTAAATACACAACCAGAGCAACTTTGTTTAGTCCAATAAAAATAGTATACAAAAGGAAAAAGAATTTGCTGACCAAGTCATGACTGCAGATTCTCATGGCTAATTTATATATTCCTTTTTCTGTGGAAACTTATAGAAAATCATAATATAATGGAAAAGGGGATATCTTTTACAGAAATAGAAAAAAAGAGAAGGGGTCAACTCCCTCCACTTCGAAATTCATTTTATATGTATGTTATCGGGTGTTGGACTATATGATATTCTATTTGAGCTGTTAGAAATGAATGTTTAAAAATTCAGATACAGGGCTGAGCTTCATTTCTTTGTACTTTGCTATGCTGGATCTTTATGTTAGATGGCCACTTGAATCTTGTTCATCTGTTATGCAAGTTGAACTATTAGAAATGAATGTTTAAAAATTTTAGATCAGGGTTGGGCTTTATTTAACTCAGTACTTTATGGTTTGTTGTCTCTGATCTTTATGTTGAACGGCCTCTTGAAATCCATTTGCCAAACTTAAGTATGTCTATATGGTGCTTAGACTATGCTACAACTCATATCCAATCTACATGAGGTAATAGGGTGCTGATAAATTTCTGTAGTTGACTGGAGGAAAAATTGGTGATCGACTAATGGCTGAAGCTGAAACAAATCTGGCCATAAATGTGCTTCCAGGCTTGTCAGAATCTTATGAGGTTCAGGGGAGGGGAGAACTTCAGCTGGGTTTGTAATCCAACCTTAGGACTATGCTTTCATTTCTTTTACGATTTAATTATATAGCACATAATAAATTGCATCTTCTTTAACTTCAACATGTTGTTGGCTAATTTTCATGCTGAATGTAATTCGCTTACATGCATAACAGGGATCTTGATTGAGAATATGAGACGTGAAGGATTTGAGCTATCTGTTTCACCCCCGAAAGTCATGTGAGTTTTCTAGGATGCTTCAACTGAGGCCCTTTTTCTGTCAGTCTCTATTTCTGATAAAACATGAACTTGTTACCATAGTAGTAAGATAGTATCAGGGGCAAATGTCTGGATTTGGAAAGCATGTTCATTAACTTGCCTGTTTCACTTGAACATTGAGAAGCATTCTACAATCAGCAATAACAAAAGGATCAAAAATTTTGTAATCAAGGGAGTACATCCTGCATGTTTGGCTAGTCCTATTTAATTGTACTGTTTTCTAGCTGTAAAACCAAACTCAGTTGTCAACTGTTTTCTAATAGTTTGATTAATACTGTTGATCAGACCCTGAAGCCAGCTTTCTTATGGTTGTTCTGTTTGTAGATCTTATTGTGAATCTAAAAAGCTAAATACGGTTCATCATGATGGTAGCTATTGGCATTTATGACTTTAAATTTGAAGGTCCTGATATAAATTTGAACCAATGTCTTTTGTGGCAATTTTGAGTTTAACGTGAACATTCTTTGTGTAAAGTATGACCAGTTGACAGCCAAAACTGTTGTTGATCTATTCATAGAACTTATTGTGAATATGGAAAGCTAAATAAGGTTATCATGATGCTAGCTATTGACATTTGTGACATTGAAGTTTGAAGGTTCTGATACAAATTCATACTAATGCCTTTTGTAGCAATTTTGAGTTTAATGGGAACATTCTTTCTGTAAACATGCAACTGGTACCAGTTGACAGCCAAAACTATAGGAAACTAAGCTGAATGCATTATTTCTGCCTTAAATCTGTATCCTGGCTAGATGACTTTTCTGATTTATGTGGTCAATTTATTACCAATTATATGTATTTGGTTTTCATTTGCAAACTAATAGTTTTTTCTCTGGGAAATATTCTTGTCTTATATCAGGTATAAAACTGAGAATGGCCTAAAGCTTGAGCCAATTGAGGAAGTGACCATTGAGGTGAGAACTGCAGATTTAGGCATGAACTGGTTTTCCATTTCTTATATACTTTAGAACTCATTAATTTGTTACTACAGGTGAATGATGAGCACGTGGGGTTAGTTATGGAAGCTCTGTCTCATAGGCGAGCTGAGGTTGCTGACATGGGTCCTGTTGCTGGAAATGTTGGTAGAACTAGATTGTCATTAACTTGTCCATCAAGGTCAGTTTTCTTTTTCTCTTGTGAACATTCTCTTTGGGCTGTGAAAAATGAATGTGTTTTTTTCTTACTTTTTTTTTTTTTTTTTTGGGAGGGGGGGGG
>NC_030850.1:23141921-23168381 GCF_000208745.1 Theobroma cacao | reverse complement strand
CGGGGAGGTGGGGTGACGAGGGGTGGGTCCAAAGGCATGATTTTCTTTTTTGGAAAATGAAATTCTTCTTCAACCCAGTACCTTTTGAATCATGATTTCTCCATGAAATGGGTACACGTATATTGCGTTTTGGTTTTTATTTTTTTGGCAGGGGTTTAGGGTACATTCCATGTCTAGTGCTTCTCTTCTTTGCAACCCAAAGTACATTCCATATCTAGTATTTTCAACTCTATTTCTTGTCACATATGTCATATTTAATTCGCACTTGCTAAATCCCTCAATACCCCAACTAAACCCTTATATTCTTTTCTGCCCAGAATCTTTGTCTACCTTTTCCTTCAGTATCAGCATTCTTTTGAGATAAAATCTCTATTGTTCCAATCCGAAGGCCTAACTAATTTCTAAACTCTCATTTTACTTCTGTCATAGCCCTAAACCAAAAGTTCTCTAACTTTTCAACTGTCTCCCCAAGTCGGCAGACTTCCCCAAATCTGCCCTATATTAACGTGAGAGTAAGATGGAAAAATAAAAAAAAAAGATTATTGAAAATAAAAGACTGAACATTTACAAATAATTGGAAAACCAAAATAAAGATGTTGCCATGTAAAGGCCTTTTCACCTTTGTGCTCATGGAATGGAATAAAAATCATAAACATTTTGACATACTGATAAAGTGACACTTATTTCTTTTACTGCCAAAGGCTAAAGAATAAAGCTTAGAATCACTCATGGTAATTAGAGCAGTATGTTATCTTTCATAATGCATCTTGTAATTTAATGTTTGGCCATTGGGGCTTTTGCCGTCAAGTCATGCACTCCCCATTTAAGAGAGTGCAGTATGAGATCTTGTGGTTAAATCTTTGTAACGAGCAACAGAAGATAATAAAGTACAGGCAGACTTGCAAAAGTTAATGCACTAGATGTGTCTTTTTTGGGATTTCTTGGTGGGATTAAGGGCATGTTGTTAAACTAATTTTACTAGGGCGGATATGGTTTAATTCAAGCATAGCTTATCTGATAAGGTGGTTTTAATTTAAAGAACGATTTTTCCTCTCTGGAAATTTGTGATTATTGAAGATGATGACAGTTTGAGAGTAGTTGAGCAGATTGTACCATATAACTCAATGGAAGCATATATAAGCTGAGATGACATGATTGTTCTTTCATAAAAATTCTATTAGGATGCAGTTTTGCTGGGCTTATTTTTTAGTGAGAATTGGGGGAAAAAATAACTTTACCTTTATTTTGTATGTCAGGGGCCTGGTTGGTTACAGAAGTGTGTTCAGCAGTGATACACGTGGAACTGGATTTATGCATCGTGCTTTTCTAAGTATACATGTCCTGCTAGAGATACTTTTCTTTCCTTTTCTTTTGTTTTCTTTGTTGTTTCAATTGCATCTTGTTGTTATGTCATGATTCGCTGGAAATAGAATCTTTTTGTTGTCTGAAAATAGAGTTTCTATTCCCTGGTTTTGATCCACTAATGACAACATATTCAATGAGCTTGGCCTTTCTTTATTTATAGATTGTATGTACCATCTGTGCTGTAAAATATAAAATAAAAGATTTCAACCTGCATGTCATTGTTCGCATAAATGACTTTAACAAATCATATACATATTAGGAACATAACTGAATTTTGAGGTAGCTTATCTTAAGAAATGTGTGCGCTAGCTTGTTTCCAGCTGGATGTAGTAATATTTTCATTATTTTCTTTTTTGAAGACTAATTGTCTCATTGATTTTAATTCTATACACTGGCAGTAGAATTTTAAACTCCAAAAGTAGGGTTAGATAGTTTTGGTATGTCCATTTAATAATAAATTGATTTGAATTTTCATAAATATATCCTGACGGGACACGTGTCAACCCTCTAACCTTGCTTGTGGAGTTTAAGAACTCTAACGCCAGTGAATATGATAATTTTCCTAATTTTATTCACATTTTCTACATCTGTGTTTTGCAGCATATGAAAAATTTCGAGGTCCTCTTGGAAATGTAAGGAAAGGAGTATTGGTATGTTTCCCTAATACCTTTTTTTGTGACTTAACTACCGTAAAGTTTTCTTCTAGTGTAGATAATTATTCTTTTGTTCTTGTGTAAAACACATAAAACCAAAAGCTTCTTTGAATGATGTTTCTTTTATTGGTAGGATGACTGCTGAAAGTAAGATTCAAGAGGCAGGCATTCTTTCATACGTTCAACATTTGAAATCTTTTATAGCATCATAGATTTTTTATCAGATGTTACTATATATCGAAGAACTTGTTCTGCAATATAATTTAAAATAGTTAGATTCAACATACTGGAATTAATAGTATAGTTTTGTACTACACTGGGGCACTGATGTAGCAGGCCTTGCTTACTTCTTGCTGTATTCTAGCTATAGAGTGCGGTGCTTGTAGGGACACCCTAGTATTAGCTTAATTTCCATTATGATCCATGTTCATTAGATTTGACTAAGTTTTATGCTGTTTGTCACTACCCTCCTCTTTTATTTAGGCTTGTTTATTTGTACTCTGGATTAGTTTGTGATTCTTTTAAGTTATACAATCTGCTGTTAAGGGGAACTACATATGCATAAACCTTCAGTAGACAAAGAAGCACTAGGGGTGTATTCAGTTTGGATATTGAGAAGCAAACAAACCAAACTGCCCTATTTGGGTTTTACATTTTACTAATCAAAACTGAACTGAATAAAGGAGAACAAATGAATAGTGTCTAACTAAAAATTTTAGTTTTTTTTTTTTTTTTGAAAGCTAGATTTTAGTTTGTTTTAGGTATTCGTCTTGGTTGTTCTACTTGACATATGAGCTTTCCCAACCTGAGCATCCATATCACTGAGGGCCATTATGTCTCAATATTTCTAGAAAGATATCAGTGGAATTGAAATCCTAGGAATATTCTTGCAAAAAATTACGGTTTATGTTAGAAATTGCAGGATGAAATGAAAAAGAAACCATATCTCGTTGGAGTTGGAAATATAATAGGCATATTATATATATCATTTCTTAATAGTGGAAGAAGAATGGAGCAGAAAATCTGACATCGTGATAAGGACAAGCAGTCATTGGAAATAAATAGGCATATTATATAGCATTTGGCTTTCACTAGACCCTATTATAAGCATGAGAATACTTGTTTTTAAGATAATCTGACATATAATTACTGCTTTGAATATTTTATTCACCAAAATGTATATAATTGCTGCTGAACTATTGCCACCTTATGCATATTGTTTTTTCTAAACAGGTATCAATGGGTTATGGTACAATCACCGCTCATGCATTGATGAGTTTAGAAGCTCGTGGAACTCTTTTCGTGACTCCTGGGATGGAGGTTGTTTCCTTGTTGAGATTAATAATTTCACTACTTGCTTATTTGCCTCTGCATGCTTGTAATTCCTATAAGTTATTGCCCTTCCAATGCATGGTTTTTTCAAAATTCATGGCACTATTATGCAACTGGAGATAATTCTTTCCAGTCCCTCACCCTATCTAAACCAGAGTTGAACCCAGGAACTTGAATTTATTTTAGGAAGGTGATACCATTAGGCTACAAGCTCATTTCTGTATGCCCTGTGATAGGTCTATTCTAAATGAACTCTCATGGATTGTAACTTATGTCTACGTTGACAAGTCCATAGCACATATTACAATTAATAGTATGAGACACAACATTATGCCCAAACAATATATACCTTGGTGGTGATCCCATTTGTTTAAAAGTAGTACCGACCCTCATTTGATGCTATCAAAAGGCAGTGAGAAGAATTGAGGATGGCATGACAGATTTGTCCCTATTTTCTTGTTTTTGTAATTCATAATATATATATATCGGTTCTTTGAGTAACTGTGACATTTTTTCAGCCAATTCATTAGTTAAATCTGGTTGCTTCTATCAGTGGTGGCAATTGGGCATATGTTGGGTCAGGTCAGGTGTGGATAATGAAATTTCATGTCATTTCAAATTTGGGTCACTTCAGGTTTGAGTCATATTTGGTTCAGGTCACTTCCAAGTTTCAAATATGGTTGGTTCATGTCTTTGACTTTTTAAAAAATTAATTCAAATTAAGTTGTGTTTAGGTCATTTTTAAAATGAAGTTTAAGAAAAGAAAAAAATATGTATTTTACTTAGTTTATGTTCCGGGTTTTGGGTTGATTCAGGTTTGGGTTGTGGACCCTTAGAGTTCAATCAGTTGGATTGGGTTCTGGTTGGGCAAATTGGGTAGTTCTTTTGTGTTTGGGTCACTTGTGCCAGCTCTACTTTAAAACACTAATTATTGTTTATTTGTTGGCTAACAGACATATGATGGCATGATTGTTGGTGAACATTCGCGCGATACAGATCTTGATGTAAGAAAAAATCTAGTTCCCTTGCAGCACGCCTTGTTTTGCATCTGGATGACTGACCTTTTTGCAATGGTTGCCTTATTGCAGGTAAATCCAGTTAGGACCAAAGAACTTACAAATGTTCGTGCTGCTTGCAAGGATGAAAACGTGAAACTATCTCCTCCGAGACTTGTATGTGATTGTCAACCATTTAAATTACTTTGTTTTATTTCCTCTAACTTTGTTTCATTTTTTATCTGTTGATTCTTGAGACACATCATGCTGCACCTTACTGAAATGAACCATGTTTTTTTTTTTTCTATCTGTGTGAAATTTCGGCTCTTCTTCCTTAGCATTTATAACACTTAAATAGTAAGGTGCTGGATTGCACCCAGATTGGTCAAGGTTATCATCAAAGTATCTTGATGGGTAATTTATATTTTTCACAAGCCCTTCAAAGTAATATTGTGAACACTTCTGTGTCAGTTTGACCTTAGTCAAATCAATCAAGCTACTTTACTGTGAAGATTTTAAGGATAAAACATTGAAATAGAACATTTTAAAATAATTTAGAACATGGTAAATTACACATCATTTGAGCTTTACATTTGACTTGTGACATTTGATGCACTTGTGTCCAGATGACTCTTGAAGAAGCCATCGGTTATGTTGCTTCTGATGAGCTTATAGAGGTAAGTTACTCTTGACATTGTACTTGCCATTTTTGATTAATAGTTGAATATTTCTCCAGTATTCTATTATGTAAGTTCTTGAATTGTCAAGTCCTACAAATAATGATGACTGATGTGTATTCCTTTTGTGGAGTTTTCTGAGTTGTTACGAATACCAATTTCTTGCCAATACAATAGCAGAAAATATGCATTTTTTGGTGCCTTAATACATACGTTGTTGTTGCTAGTCATGTCCTTAGCTAAATAGGTTTATATTTAAGTCTGAGATATCTTATCAAAAAAAAAAAAGAAAAAGGTCTGAGATACCTGTGTGTGTTATATGATTGACATGCAGGTTACACCAAAGGCCATCCGATTAAGGAAGAGATATCTGGATGTCAACAAGCGCAAAGCCATGAGCAAAAGGCCAAAAGACTGAGCCTTTTCCTTAATACAATTTTGTAACTTTGTCAGTGTAGTGTACCAAAGTACACCCAATTCTTTAGTTGGCATTAATATGGTTCCATAATTTATTTATAGGATATCAACTATATGGTACTTTTGTTGACAATAAGGGGGCAAGGAGAGTCCATGTTTTTGTCTGTATAATTCCCAAGAAACAACAATTGCTATTATTTAAAGCAACCTGTCAAAATTTATATATATCAACATTATGTAGTAAAAACTTTATTGTACGGACTCAATTTATTTCGACGGGAACAAGATAATACCAGCGGGAACAACCGCCCTGACTTTGGAAAATTTTCCATAAAACAATCCTACAATTCTGCCGAGGGCCTTACGAAACCAGACTGTTTGGATTGGAAGAAGGGATACTTTTTGTTGACGGGTGATGATTACTGCCAATTTGTGAAACCATCAGAGTATGGAGGTCCCATCAAACTTGTTGAGACTACCTTAGCCAGCTTCTTCTCAATGGCTTGAGAGAAAACTGCAGAGATGATGTTCTTTCTGTCCGACTTGGATGCTCTGGCATCAATGAAACAACAAAAATTTCAGGAGATTTAGTTGAAAGCAAAGCACTGAAATTCTTCTTGTGTGCCTCTGCCTGGTAAAAGCCATCTTGCTTGGGATTCAAAGCATGAATGCAAGGACGACGATAATCATCTTGCTTGGGATTCAAAGCACGACTGCGAGGACATTAAGTATAACATCACTTGAACCTTTGTCCAACTCACAATGCTTGTTATTTGTAAACCTGCACTGAGCCCAATGCCTAAACCCAAAATTGGACCCAAACCGCTGTTAGATTTTTAATGATTACATGCAGAAGCACCTGCTTCTGCCATTGACGGAAGACGCAAATGTAGCTGAAGAATGAAGAGAAAAAGGTTAAATTATGCCATTAGTTTTTGTACTTTACAAAAAATAACGTGGGTGGGTTTAGTCTCTATATAATAGTTTATGTAAATTGAGTCCATGTACTGTTTTAATTTGTTAATTTCAATTCAAATCTTAATATCTTTACATTTTTACTATTAAATATGCTAATATGACATTTTGATCAAACCGACATGATACTAATTGAGATAGTGTGGTATTGTCTTGCTAATGCTGTGTTAACTATATATTGACATGGCATTTATCATGCTAATGCGGTATTGATTGGCACTTGTTGACATGATCAAAAATTACTGATGTGACCACTAATGGATGATCCTAGAAATAGAAAACAATAAAATAAAAAAAATAGAAAGAAATAATTATGATTTTTATCTCATGATATCCAAAATAATTATACAAATAATATCAAAATAAAATTTTAAATTACTGGAATTGAGTTTGATAAATAATTAAAATTATAAGACAAAAACAGGTAGTACTTAGTTTGTTTTGATCAAACCATACAAGTGTAGTTATGAAAATGGTTAATCGAAATTTCAAACGGATCTATTAGTTTTCGAAATGGATACTCCATCCCAAAAATGTAAACACCAATAACATAAATTATGACAAAATTAAAATGTTCTTTTTTTTTCTTTATTAATTAAACAATTATTCTTATATTTAAAAAAATTGAAAAAATAAGGGAGCACTAGTCCCCACTTTGGGAGCACCAAAGCTGGTGCCCCCTCGCCCCCTCCCTTGGGAAACACTGATCAGTGCTCTCTATTTTTTATTTTTTTTAAAAAAATAATAATATTAATTTTAAATTAATAAAAATATATATAATAGTAATTTTTTAAATTAATAAAAAGTAAAATTGTCATTTTAATATTACTATGTCATTAAACTGACGGAAACACTAGTTGACTAATGGTTGAACCTATGTGTCTAGCGGAAGATATATTTTTGGAACAATATTCATTTCAAAAATTAATAGATCCACTTAAAATTTCGATTGAAACTTAAAAAGGTACAACTATTTTACCTTACGAAAATACTTACAAATCTTTGATTTTGTTTTCATATCAATGAGGAATAGGAATGGAAAAAGGGTAGTCTACCTTGCACCTTTATATCTTAAACATACACTCTCCATGTTACAAGACATAATCTTTAAATAAAGATATTGTCATAATAATTATTTTATAAAAAGACAACCAATCATAGCATAAGGCATAACTTTTAAAATTCAATATAAAAAGATAACTTTTCATATCAAAACTTTTGAATAATGTTTTTCAACTGTTTCATAATCTTTGGATTTAAAAATAATTTTTCAAATATCACTAACTTTTCACATTAAAAGAAGATTTATAATCCAATAGTTATACTCTGTGACATAACCTTTTCAAATAATTTGACTTTTCAATAGTCACAACTTTTTATATAAAAAAACATAACTTTTCATTCATAACTTTTTATATAAAGAGACCATTTTTTATTTTTAAAATAGACCAACAATTTGTACATTACCTTGCAATTAGTAGAAATTGATTCTTGCTTCAATTATGAATGAAAGAGTACTATCTTTTTTAAAAAATAATTCTTATTAGTTAATGATAATAATAATAATTATTATTATAAAAAAAACAAAGAAAATTTAATATTAAAATCAAATGCTTAAAATAAAATAGGGTATCTCTACGACCAAATAACTAGCTTACATGACATACATTTACACTTCCTTTTGTTATAGTTATTTTATTTTATTCCTTTTAAATGTTAATAATAAAATTATATATTTTATTAACAAAAAATAATTTAATTTATTTCCTCAATCGTTTTTAAATGAGTTGTCAATTGCGTGTTGTTATATAAAATTAAATTTATTTGGATTTGTTAAATAGATTTCGTAAATATTTCATATACATATTTAGATTTTCAATATATGAGTGTGTTCATTATGTACCGTTAAAAAATGTGAATACGAGTTGTCAACTGCCAAGCCTAATAATACATTAAATTAGCATTTAATAAAAAATGCCCCATTAATGGATAGCAAGCAAGCTCCGGTGTAAATAGCTAGATTTGAGTGGTTGGTCGTTGACTAGAGTTTGTGTTGTAGCACACTAGTAGAAGAGAGAAAGCGAGAGAGAATGGAGCATCCATACGTGCCGAGAGATCTGCAACTGCCTGGATATGTCGCCATCTCCCTCTCGCAGTCCACCATTCTCGGCGTCTTTGGTCTGGCTTCTCTGTTTGTCGTCTCGCTTGTGTGGATCGTCTCTGGTTTGGCCCCTCTTCTTACTTATTCTTCCTGATGCTTTTTATCACAATATCCATTGCTCTTGCTCTTTCACATGTTTGTCAAGTCCCAAAATACTAGTAGCGACTGTATATATTTGGGTTTACGTATGAGTTTGATACCAAGTGAAAAGGAGAGTCGCCTGACTTTGTAAATTTCCTTCTTATTGACACTAAGGCGCATCTTAATTTTATTAGCTAGTGATAATTGTTAACAATACATTGAAAAAGCCACAAGAACATGATGCTATCTGGATCTAGTAAGAGAAGAGACTGAAACTGTCTTGAAGCTTCCAAAACAGACATTGCTTTGGCTAAGTGGAACATCTTTTTGTGGTATTTTAGGAGAAACCCTGACCCAACCGGCCTGATGATGATTTTGATGGTTACTGATTAGACAATAAATGCATGTTAATTGTTAAGGAATGGCAAACTCGCTGTTTCATTTAGATATTGCTTTTTGTACCAGGGAGATTGCGCAAGGTATCTAACCTTGATAGATTCCTCATGTGCTGGTGGGCTTTCACTGGACTTACACATATGATTCTTGAAGGTTATTTTGCTTTCTCTCCTGAATTCTACAAAGACAAGGCAGGATTTTATCTTGCTGAAGTTTGTAAGTTCCTTTTCCCTTATTCTTTTTATGATAATAGCAATTCTCAACACTCACTCTAACCTGCCTGCTGGCCTTAACTGTACAATTTACTCACGATTAAAAGCTGGCAGGGAAAGAATACAGCAAAGGTGACTCAAGATATGCAGGGAGGGATGCCGCAATTGTTACTGTTGAAGGAATAACTGCAGTTCTGGAAGGTCCTACTAGCCTTCTAGCAGTGTAAGATTTGGCATTACAATACAGCCCGATACAAATACAGGATTCAAGTGTCAAGTTCAATTTAGCAATGCCTTTTATTCCCTTCTGCTTTTATTATTCTCATTGTAAAATGTTGTTGATTATTTGGCAGGTATGCTATAGCCAAAGGGAAGGGGTACAGCTACACACTCCAGTTTGCCATCTCCCTGGGACAGCTCTATGGAACTCTTGTATATTTCATAACGGCTTACTTGGATGGTGATAACTTTGCTGCTAGCCCATTTTATTATTATGCATACTATGTTTTGGCAAATTCCTTCTGGGTTCTGATACCCTCACTCATTGCTGTCCGGTGTTGGAAGAAAATTTCTCTGGCGGTGCAGGGCCAAAGCCAGAAGAAGAACAAGGTTCGCTGAGGTAGTCTGCAGAATATACTGTCTCTTTGCTTCACAATTAGCTTAATTTGTGCACTTGAGCAGGCAATGTTGAAATAATCTAAGCATTCCAGTTTAGAAAAGTGTCATTTTTTTCTTTTTTGGTTTGGTGTTTTCCATAAATGACTGGTAATTGCCTTTAATGGAATGCATACATTTCAGTATCAATCTTCTTCAATTTAATTTGTCACAATGTTGCTATTATATAACCTGCCTGAATGGACAGTTATTTTCTAGTGGAAGCAATCACCGGCTTACATGGCCAAAAATGATGCGGAAGGTCTGTTACTATAAGCTTTGACTATTATTGGTTCTTAGCTGGTGCATTGCATTTCATTATGCAATTTCAACTTCCTTCAGCTGCTTAATTGCTGCTATTTTAAATGTCATCTTCTTTGGAACTATATGAAGTTTGAAACGAGAAAGCTACACTCGTTCTTTGTAGCACAGCAAGCTATGTTCCTTTATCTTTTTCCTAGTCTTTCCTTTCTATTAGAGTTAATTTGTCATTTGGATACATGTTGGTGCCTGGATATTCTCCACTAAACTATTTCCTGAGAATATGGATCTGAAAATGGCAAACAACCCAGTGCTCTGCTTTGCCGCAAAGTAGCATGGCTTGACATGGGCCTTTTTTTTTTCCCTCTTTTTAGTACTTTATTTATTTGTTTTCTTTCATTTCTGCTCTGGGGCATCTGGACCTCAGATGCTTCTTTGGTGCAAAGAGTTGATTCCGAACTTCTAAAGGATGAATCCATGATGGCCATCTTGGCCAAGAAAAAAGAACTCTGGTAAAAGAATTGATAGTCCATCTTCCTTCCCCCCAATCCCACCCCACCTTATTTTTTTTCAGTAGCCTTGAGGAAGTCCATCTTCCTTTCAAACATGTATGGCTGCTTGTTATTTGTAATTCTGTTCCTTCAACTCCGATTAGAGCAATGTGCTCAAGTGCTTATCTATTGCAAGTTCTATGGCCTTCACTCAAATGGTGTCAGTGGCTTCTTTAATTTGTTTTTCTATTCTATTAAATACAGAATTTTTCTCATAATTTAAAAGATCCACAGATATGTTGGCTTCAACTATGGCCTCTGGCACATATCTAAATGATGGATGATTCAGTCATCTTGAACCCTGCCAATGGTCGTTTTTCCATGGTGATGAACCTTTCTTTTTTGGTTGGATGGAGTAAGGTGGGCTGCTCAAGGCTGAGATGCGAAAGTACAAAAGAATAAACCTGTGTCTGATCATCGTTTTCTAGGACTACTTTTGGGGCCAGTTCAAAGGAGTGAATCTCTGGATTATACTGACCATTGAATTGACTAGGTTACAAAAAGAAAATTGCGTAATTCAATAGCGGTCTTCTATTGTGGTGGAGCCAGAGAAATAACGTGTCGCACCTGTTACTATTAGGCTGGTGGAGTACGTTAGTTAGGTCGGATGAAAGGTCTGTCAGGCATACAGGGCTCTCTTTCTTTTGTGTGTGCCTTATGCTTTTGGTGACTTGGTCGTTGCCCCTGAACCTTCTTATATTATCTTCTCTTCTCATTTGCTTTCGTCCCAATACAAGACTAGATTTGGGTTCTGAAACTGAGCAATAAATAATATGGATTGGAGTTCTCTGGAGCTCAAAGTAATTTCCTGCAAAGATCTCAAGGCCTTCAATTTCTTCCAGAAACTCTCAGTCTACTCAGTCGTCTCTATTGTGAATGAACAAGCAAAGAAGAAAGAAGAGCAACACAAACGTCTGCAGCGTCAGAAAACATCTATCGACAGAGGAGGCAAGAACCCTGAATGGAATCATGTATTTCAGTTCGATCTCAAGAGCTTGCCTTCAGAAGAAACTGATCGTCTTTTTCTCAAGTTTGATTTGCGTCATGAAGGTTTAGTTGGCAGAACCATCGGCGAAGTACGTGTTCCGTTAAAGGATTTGATAGAAGAATTCTGTGGAGTTGTGAGATTTGTGAGTTACCAGGTTCGAAACAGTGATGGGAAGCCTAACGGGGTACTGAATTTTTCCTATAAGTTGATTGGGGGAAGCAAAAACAGTGGCAATGCTTCTCCACAAGTTGACTCGTCATCTGAGAAGCAATTTTCCTCTGAAAAAGTGGTTTACCCCAAGGTGGAACTAGATAATCAGTCGAGATATGTTCATTATCCTTCCGTAGATGATGCTTGCAATCCTCAACGCCAGATTAGTTTCCCTTCTCCAGTATTGGAATGTCAAACACCGGGGTATTACAGTTGGAATTCAGCAATTCAGTTGCCAATGCAGGTTCCCCTGCCGCGGTTTGTACCCGGAACATACCTTCAATATTCAAGATCATCACCAGTGGCGCAGCCTTCTGAGACACATTGGTACAGAGTGGAGTCAACGTGCTACAGTAGCGGCCTGCAGAGGTTCAATGGGCTAGGGTAATCAGCAACGGATTGTTTGGCAGCGATGCCTGAAAGGTTGAGCCAGGCATGGAAGATCCAGCTCCCTGCCCTCAGCTTCCTAGACTACAAGGGTGGCAGGTGGCAGGGCAAGTGAGCTACCGGTACAGGGTAGTGTAGTTACAGTGTCTGGGGAAGCACCATGTTGAAAGTTGAACATTCCATCAGTTTGATGGCTTCAGCTCCTTTTTGTTTAATGGTTTCTTGGGACAATATTTGTCTTGTTTTTCTCTTCCACAAAATTTAGATGTTATTATTAATATTGTGTCAGGAAAGAATTAGCTGGGACCTATTCTCAGCGCTTTGTAATATAGCGCCTAGGCTAGCCACTTGTGGTTGTGGGTTAATGCTCTTGTTTTCAGATAGCAGACAGAACTAATGTTGTAGCTGAAGATGCAATTGAAATTGCGAATGAATGAATGGATGAATTACAGTATCAAGCAAGAAATTGGAAGAGAGGGTCTAGAAAGTTTGTGGAAAGACTTGAGTTGTCCAGGTCAAGTCAATTCCAAGTTTTGAACGCAATGTACAAGTGGCGCTAGAAAGCCATGATCGCGTTGGCTGGAGGTGAGTGGAGGTTGGTATCACGACACCTCTTTTGGGTCCCATTGATTTCTTTGTTTTCAAACATTCACAAAGGAACGTCAAGGACTAGAATTTTTGTAAACCATGGCACCGGACAATTGAGTGGTCAATCTGCACAAGTTTGAAATTAGGGGAGGGGCCAACGAACCAAAGCAGTGGTGGTTGAGGAATCAAATGGCATTAAAATGGGTTTATTTTCCGAATATCTTTATCTAAAAGTCTTCTCAAAACATGTCGGAAGAAATTAGAATTCACAACATTTTCAACATCTCATTTTCTTTTCTTGTTTGGGAATTAAAATGGGGAAAATCTCATCAATTAAGCTGCCTTGAAATCCTTTTCATAGTGAACATTTTAGCAAAGTATTTTGTTCTTCATAATTTTTAATTAGAGTATTTCTTGATGAAAATAGACCTTCGGGAGGAAATTTTATTTACTCAACTATTTTGCACTGAATGACCTATCTGTATATCTGGGTCAATTTCACCCAATCGGAATTTTAGATTTCTTCGGCTTTCTAAAAGAGCTATTATTTGTAATTTTTCATTGAAAATTGAACTATATTCACTCCTATTTCTTGTTATGAATCTAAGTTCAATCACTCTTGGGAAAACCGGAGGTTCACTAAACTCTTACACGTTTAAATTTGGTTTTAGTTGGTTACAACTTCGGTTTTATCTCTTTTATGCATTCACTCCTATTTTCATTAGGATTTCTTATTTAATTTGATTTCTTTATTGTTTTTTATAGTGTAATTGTATGTCCTAAAATCCAATTGGTTAGCTGTATAGAGATACATTTTATTCTCTAAGCATTTACAATTAACAAAAGGCATTCTATATTTGCATAAGACTTGTAACTATCGATTGGATGAAATAAAGTCCATAGAATGTCATGTGCTTTTTCAAAAAGAATTATAAAGAGTTATAATTAAGAGATCCTTATTGGATCAAAGCATTGTTTCTAAATTGTTCCTAGTTAATGTTATTCTCAAGAAAAATGGATATTGATAAGGAATGAAGATCGGCACATGATTATCTTCTCCACTTGTGAAGTGAGCAATTGATCTCATAAATCAAAGTATAAAGATACTTGAAATAACATGTGGGTTCTTCTTACAAGAACAAGTTTACTAGACATGACTCTCCATGAGAATTCCATTTGGTATTTTGCTTAATGTCTACAGAACAAATTCTCATGTGGGTGCTTCTTAAAAAATTAAGTTACCTTATGTGGAATGTTATTTTTTGATACTATCTAAAGTGTTCATAATCAAGGTTGCTCAAAAAGGGATGAATATCAAGTATATCATGAAACACATAAGAGCAAATCAATAATCAAAAGAGGATTCATCATGTTAAATGAGACTAAGGGGACTATTGCATTGTACCTTGATAAGTAATAACTCATGGAAGCCATAAGCCTAGGCAAGTAGAGATGTCGACAAAGGGTTTGTTCACTCTCTAATGATGAGTTGTCTTCTCTACTACATTCCTCTAACTTGTGATGCAATTTTATCTTTCTTCTGGGCTTAACTAGTAAAGTGATAAATATAAAAATTGTAGCGCTATCTCTTAACTTTCCATTGACTTAAGAATCATGTCAATTGAACTTCTAGAATGAGAGTTATGCTCAAAATACTAGAACATGTGCAAGAGAAGCACTTGGTCATTAATGCACTCTTCTTTAACAATTGAAGCCCTTTTCATTTGCATACCTACACAGCAACAAACTAATTCAATAATAACTAAACTAAAAGCAAATTATCATCAAACTAAAATAAAATAACTTAAATTAAATCAACCCAACATGATTTACTAAACTAAGACAAATACATAAAAATACCTAATTCCTAAACTAAATTTAAAAAACTTAGCTAATTTTATATTCAAAATGTAACAAAATAACTCTATAACATAGAGTTATAGAGTTATTAATTATAGTTTATATTTTCCAACATGTTAGGAACCTAAGAGGTCACACACATTAAATAATGTCAATTGACAATTCAAAAAGGAGCTAATTAAGTTCGACTTAATTGGAAGAATTTGAGAACTTCAGGGATTTAATTGAACAATTTAATTAGTCTTGAGGTAATTATGCAATTAGCATTAAAGTTATGCAAAGTCCTATAAAGATTATGATTAATTGCTTATAGTTATGAGGCTTATATTGCACATTGAGAGACATATAAGAGCACGACTAGCACTATAAGACTACTACACTAAATCCACAAAACATAGAGAGAAAAGTGAGGAAAATGGAAAGAGTTGCAAACCCTGTGATTCCATATTCACCTATGTGTTACCAATTGACTCTCTTCTTTAGTCTAGCTTGCCTTTTCTTACTCCCATTAGTGTCGATTGGTTCAATTCCTTGTTCTAAGTAAGCTTTGGATAATTGTTGTTTCAACCCCTGAAAATCAACAAAGAGGAAAAAGTCTTACAAATTGCACCTAAATTAGTGAAAAAAGCCATTAGAAGAGAAATTATAAAGTTTATTTATCTACCATGAAGGAAAAGAAGATTAGTGAAGCCTTTATTTCAAGTAAAATTAATGATTGAGTATTCGATATCTATTGTAAATATGGGATACCTAACACAACTCTCATTTATGTGACGATTTGTAGAGGTTAAAGAATAATAGATATAAAGGATGAGATCCTCCTAAAAATCACATAATAAAGAAAAGGTTGCTGCATGAAGTTGTAGAAGACCATCATCTTTAGGATACAAACTACTTAGTTTTAGGAACTAAGAGGTTGTTGTTTTTTCCGAATCGTTTTGAAACTTTATCTACATTTGGATGTTTTATGAGGTTTTCACTTTAAAATTTATAAGAATCATTAAATTTTTCTAAATTACATTTGGAGTTTTACGTATCTTATAAGCTCGAATTGAATATGCTCAATATTAAAGCAATCTACTAATGGACAATTGGTCAACTATAAACAAACACCAATTTTTTTTCAATGCTATGCAATATATATTGATATAATACTCCTAAATAAGGTTCCAACCAAATTAAGTTGACAAAATGTCATATAGGATATGAAAGGTACAAGATTGGACTTGTCACATTTTAATGGTTTGGTATTGCATAGCTTATATGAAGTGTGCATACCATTTGTGGTATATCCTCAAAATTCTATTAGATATCACTTTCCAAAAAGCATAGGTTGTTTGTCTCGAAACAAGCTATTTCCTAGAAGAAAGAGCTCTTACTAAGAAAAGGTAGTGGGAATAATACGGTGCTTGAAAGGTTAAATAGCCACAAAAGCGAAACCCCATGAACATTAAACTTGTGACTATTGAATTAAATGCACAACTAGAAACTTAATGTATATATGACAACTCCGATATCAAATAAGAAACATCAAGATTTAGATGAATAAGATTTCTATTGAACTGAGTATGTATTGCTCATAGAAGATGAGCTTACTAAATAATACGAAGCAAGGTTGGAAGTTGATTCTAATAAATAGCAAGAAGCCAAGAAAGATCAATATGGATAGGAATGTATAGACATACCAGGTTTAAGTAATAACTAAAGATTATAAACAAAGACAAGATGGTGACTTGATAAAGCTTTTCTCCATAGCCATCCATTTGGATACTACTTGCCATTACATCATATGGTACATGAATATATATGATTGACACTGCAATTATATGCTTTATAAGCCAATCGATGATTGTGTAGAAATACATCTAGTATTTGAGCATTTGTTAAGACATTCTTTATTTCCAAAATGACTGCACATGTCAATTAAGTAAAATAAAGTCCACGAAAAACTGGATGCTTTGTAAAAAGTATTATAAAGGGTTATAATTATGAGAAACTTATTGTATCAAAACATTATTTCTAAGTTGTTCCTGCTTGAAGTTTTATCAAGAAAAATGGATATTGATAAAACACAAAGACATTCACATGGTTATATTCCTCACTTATGAAGTGGTAATAAATCTCAAGATTGAAGTATCAATACTCTTAATTTGAGGTGTTGGATACATTTCATCCAAAAAGCTTCTATCTTCCAAGTATCGATATCTTTTAAACAGAAAATCTTCAAAACCCATTTTTGTTTTGAAGGCATCAATACCTTCTTCATAGATAATGATACCTATTTCAAAATTTCCAAATTTTTTTTGCAACAATCATTTCCTATGAGTTCCAACTTTAAAGTAAAACACATCAACAAGAATCCCTCGCATTATGACCTTGCTCAAAGCCTTTAAAAACCAAAAAACACTTATATATCTCAATTGAAGCAAAGTTAAACCCAAAATCATATCAAAATTTCCAATTCAAACTTAAATAAACATTTTATTCTAGTGAAGTATGCTTAAGAAGTATTAAAATTAGCCCGAGGGATTTCCAACCCAAAGGATACTACCATCCCCCCTATCTAGGGCAACACTAAGGTGCTAACCTTCAGGATCTACATAGTTCAGTGCATATAACCACTAACATCAATACAAGTCATGTGCTATCCTCCACAACACATCGCTAGCACCATTCATTTCAATTTTTGCTAGCTAGGGCAACTACAATGTGCACAATGACCAACGAATATTATTACTAGTTATAAATCCTTAACTCAAGTAGCTCCACTTAAAGCACTAAATCTCTTTTAGATCTCTTTGTGAGCTCATCACACATTATCATAACACATAGTTTCAAAACATGTGATTTCATCACATATCATCAATGAACATCATCTCATTTACACCATCATGTTAAGTCCATTTTCTATGCCTATCAACAATACCTTTAAATCATATTTAGAATTTAGCACAATTTAACCACAAAACTAAACATCAAAATTCAAAAAGCTTGTTCCAATGCACATTTTGAAATAATCATGTAATAATCATACTTAGAAACATCACATTAAAACATTTCATGCATTATCGTATCAAAACAATTTGAATGCAAAGTCCACTCACCACACAAATGCCACATCTTCAAAGCTTAATGCTAATTCAACAAGACTTCAATGCTCAATGGGTATTGATGCTTCAATGGGACCTAAAACAAGTAAATAACACAATTAATTTCTCATAATTTTCTAAACCTAATTTCTTCCAGCATTGGATACCTATTATCTTAAACCAAGGTTTAGCTCATAAACCTCTTTCAAACTATAATTTATCACATAATTCACTTGTTCTCCAACTTATACTTACTTTAATGAGCTTATCTTAAGAAATCCAAATGGGAAATCCTAACACATGAGAGAAGAATGAAGTTTTTTAGATAGAGCAATTAATTTGAAAACCCATAGTCTTAAAATCTTACCTTAATTGAGTTGGAACCTACAATTTGAGGTAAAATCTAGGAATTTGTAAGATGGCAGTGAAATGGGAGGAAGGAAATTTGCAAGTTAAGGTGACTGAAGAAGGGAAAGTGTGAAATGAGAGAAAAACGAGGTTTGGCCTATTAAGTGGCACCGTATATACCCCATGGTGAAATCCTTATTCTGCCTTTCTTTTAGTTTTTGCAAATCATGATAAAAGTACCATACTTTTAATCCAGGTATCGATACTTTTCACATAAAATGCTATCCTACAATACTTTGGACTCTAGGTATCGATACATCTTCTTGAAGTATTAATAACTTTTACACATAATGTTTTCCAGGGCATTCTAGACTTCAAGTATCGATACTTTTGCAACAGAATGCATTTTTCCTACCAAAACTTACCGCTTTTTGGTTTTATCTCCACCTCTTTTCCTTTGGACATACTTAGAGATTTTAAAACACGAGTTTCTCAATAAAATTTCATATTGGTTACTTCAAAATAAATATTTTATAAGCTCATCAAATGAATTGTCGATTCTACCCTTATAAGAAATAAGAAACTGAGGTCTCACAAATAAAAGACAAGCTTCTTGACTTGAGTTCCATTTCATATAGTACCTCAAGACCCATCTTTGAGGAGGAAAGATGGAGAGCTAGGTTCCTTATGAGGGATCAAGTTGTCTCTTTGAGTTCCTAAGTTCTGAGTGACAATTTTTTTAACCTTTCTACCCGTGGACCAACATTTCTTATGGTATACCCTCTCATAACCTTTGTGTTAGGATTGGCTTTGTAAACTAATTTTGAAGATCAGCCCATGCATAGCCTGTAGCATCCATACCCTTGCCATTGCCTTACCATTGACATATTAGCATAGTTAATAGTTTTGTTTCAAGAAGCAACAATGCTATCATTTTTACTTGATTAGATACGAATTTATGAATATGAAAATTAAATCACTCAAAATTGGAATAGAGAGACTAAACTACACATTTTGAGCTCATACAAAAAGCTACCAAGTACTTAAATTGATTTTTGTGCATCACTCGGAAGGACGTACTGTTACACAATGTCATAATTTAGAATATTATTATAAAATATCATTAATAATTTAAATTGCACTTATACAAAAGGTTTAGAAATAGAAATGTCTTAAGAGTTGGGCTATTCACCTAGGCTTTGAAGCCTAGTCCAATTTGAGTTAGGATTGAGCTGACTCATAATTTCTTGAGGTCGTGCTGTGCTGCATAACTTGACTATTTGAATTATTAATAAATAATATATTTTTGTATTATTTTAACTTAAAATCATGTTTTAAAATATTAATATGAAAATAACATATTTATAATTTTAATAATAAAATGATATATAAATATGGACAAGTCGTGTTTGGAGTTGATTTTTAAAAAATTAGACATAATTTGTAAACACCTCTATTAATTAGAAATAAGGTCAACTCAAGTTCAAACAATATAAGTTTTGAACACAATCAAGTCTTTGTTGTTTTTTTTTTTTTTTTTGTTATTATAAAAATTGGGGTTCTCCGTATCCTCGACACCTCCAATTTCATTAGTTGTCGGGCTCCATTTCCCCTTGGGGGTAATACAAAATGGAGTAAAGAAACAAAAATATTTTGAGTTTGCTGCTGTGGCCAAAAATATTTATCATAAAGGATTTTGCAATCATCAAAACCAAAGATAAAAAGAGTACATTTGGTTTCCTTTCTGGTAATTTTTTAAATTTTATCATTTTCATCCTAATAATTATTATATGATATTCATAGTAGGAAATTAATTACTTGTGATGCCCGCCCTTATTTCAAATTCCCTCTCATCTAAGGTGGCCTCCAATTAGTAGAAAAAGTATTGTAAAAAAATTAAAAAAAAAAAAAAACACTTTGGAGAAAAGAAGAATACTATATCAACTTGTGAATTTATATATAGAAGTATGCTTTTTTAAAGTGACAACGAAAGGTCCCATTGCATTGTTTCAGATTGTTTCTTTCCCCTTTAAAGATTCCCAGAAACAACCAATAGTTATGAAAATCAAGATAAGTTAAAGTAGCTAGGTGCACAATCCTCCCTGTTGGAGCGGTGGTTGGCATGTTCTTCACGCGGGCGGATCCTACTCTCAGAATAACGCCCCCCCTTCATCTAACTAAACCTGAAGAAGTAACTATTCATCATAAAATGAATCCATTCCCCATTTTACCATCGGTGTTTTCTTTGCTTGTGGGTTTCTTTTCAATACCTAACAGTAACTCCACTAGAAAAAGAAAATAAATAAATAAACAAAATACACGTAGAATGCTGAATTTCGCCAAACACTTTCAAATCTCATGATTCAAGAATATCAAGTTCTCACAACAAGTTTTGAAACTCAAAACTTAGATCAAATATAGGTTTATGGTTTCTAACCCCATAAACAAATGAAAAGAAATCAATTTAATAACTCAACCTTCATTTTCTCTTCCCACCTTTCGACCCTCATTTGAATCACTCACAAAAAATCAAATATCGGTTTATGGTTTTGATTTTGAGCTGGAGTGCCAAAAATCAACAACAAATCTAAATCACTTTAAGAATGAAACCTTAATTTTGAGAGAGTTTTAACTTCTGTTTGGTTTAAAGATGAAACAAAGATAAAATTATTCTAAAAATATCGATACATAATTAAAGTAATAAAAAAATTAACGATTGACTAATAATAGGAATTATGTATCTAACCAAAAGATATTATTTTTAAACAAACGGCCTCCAACTCAAAGGAAATACACAAAAGAAACCAAGTCATTCCAAATCAAACACTTCTCAACTGTACATAATTATGGTTACATTTTTGCATTGATTTTTTTTTTTGTTATTTGAATCCTAATTTTTTTATTTAAAAGTTATTAGTGTTTGTTACGACGTGCATGGTATGTGAAGCTTTTATTTTTATTCATTTAATTTTAAATGATAATTATCTATAAATACAAATGTTTTTGAAAGTGTAAGCTTGAACTATTATTAATGGGAATTTATAATATTAATAAAATATTAAATATGATTAGAATTAACAACTTTTGTAATAAAAGGCATTCAATGCAATTAGAATTTTTATTTTTAAATTAGATAAATCTTTAGCATTTAATAAAAAAATCGACATTTTAGATATATAATGAATAAATATGTCTATCTTTCTTAATAAAAATATTGTATCAGTATTTGTACTTCTATATATATTATAAATGTATGAAATATTCTTCTATTCTTCTACCCTTTTGTTTACCAATATTTATTCATGTAATTTATAATTTTATCCCTAAATCTTTTTCTTTCCATCTTTCATACCAAACACCAAAAATAAAAAGAAAAAAAAAACTTTTCTTCCTCTCCTTCACATTTTTTTCCTATTAAACATGAACATCTGTCCTTTTAAAAAAGAAGTAAGAATTATTAAATGAAACCCCCATCACTTGTCCAGGCTTTTAATTAACTTTCACGTTTCCACTGGGAATTTCTTTCATTATTTTGTTTCGGTATTACAACTGTGCATCCCCTGCAGCTTCGTGGTGTGTAACTTTTTCTTTAGTGCCGAAATAAAGTAAAACTCGATCGAGAAAAGATAATTTCACCGTTGATGTAGCTCGCACCACGTGTTCGGGTTACATGAGATTGCTGTCCTGAGAAGTTCTCCTTTTTCTTTTCTACAGTGCTGCTTTGGACTCCAAAAGCCAATCAAAAGCAGGGGACTCGCCTTTCCACGTCTATGATATGACTCTACAAATCCATCAAATGCTAAGCTCGTCCTTCGATCTTATTGCATGCTCAGTTAAAGCACTTGCCAACCCAAATATTAGCAATGAAGAACAAGGCAGCTGTTTTCTTGAAACAGGTCATGTCTTCGGTGTGGGTGAGTTCCATTTCCAGAGCCAAATCCCTGGCAGTGAAGGGCAAAATGAGTGCAGCCAAGGCCCGGCTTGTCATGTTCACTCTGATGAAGAGCAAGAAGGCGGTTTTGCTTACTTCTATCTCTAACAACATTCACGGACTCCTTGGCGACAAGGAAAGTGGCGAAGACCACCAAAGCAAAGCCATAGTTCCATACATTGATGCGGCAGCTAATTATTATGGAGAGGAGAACGAGGATGAGGATAAGTACCCTGATCTGACCCACTGTTTGTTTGATGAGGAGGAACTGGAGTTGGAGGCCGAAGCTCAGGGTGGGTCCATCATTGACATGGTGAGGAACTCCAAAGAGGAAGGAGAAGATTTCAGCTTGGAAGACGAGATTGATCACGTTGCAGACTTGTTCATAACCAGGTTTTACAAACAAATGCGCCTGCAAAAGCTCTTGTCTTTCAAGAGGCATCAAGAAATGCTGGAGAGAAGCATTTAGAGACTTGAAAGTTAGACACAATTTACTACTTTCACTATGTTTTTATTTTTACCTTTTTTTTTTTTTTTTTTCTGGCTAACCTTCTTCACTTTCCTTCCAATTTCTTTGCAATTCAATTTTAGTACAAATTAAGCTGCGACTTTATGTTTGTAAAATTTTCATGTGAAATAAAAAAATTGGCATGAACTTCAGTTACTCATACTCCCACCTTTGTTTGCACCAAAATAAAATACTTTCTATTGGTTTAAAATTAAAATGTTATAAAATTTTAGAAATTAAGTATCTTGCTTTTGCTTTACAATTATTTATTGTCCTTAAATTTGTAAAAGTTAAAGAGAGCATCTAAAATTAGTAGTTTACTTAAGGGTATTATTACTAAAGTGTTTTTTTTTTTAATTTCTGGGAAAGTAAATATTATTTTATCTTAAAATAATAAATATGAATAGACACTCAATTTGAAAAAAACAATTATAGTTTCACATATTGATTACACAAAAGTAATAATCCAACGGTTACATTGCACATTTTGATAAAGTTTGAAGACCGGAATTAACGTATATTATTCCTAAAAAATTTATGTACGTCAAATGCAAAATAAATTTTTTACATCTTATATATTTGTTCAAGGTCGACCTTTGGGTAAAGCCACCCAAGTAAAGACTTTAGATCCCAAATATGGAGAGCTTCATAATTTTATAAAAATTATAACATAATTAATTATATTAAAAATATATAAAATTAATATAATTAATAAAATATTTACTTATTCTCTCATATCTAATAAATATATATTTTCTCTTATTTCCACATTCTATTAATTCTCAACTACTTATCTCATTTTTCATTAAAAATATATAAAAGTCAAAAATAATTAGCAAAATGACATATTCTCTCACTTCTCTAATTATGTGCTTAATAAATCTCAACTTTTTATCACTTTGCAATTCCTACAATACTATTAATTCTCAATTATTTCTTCTATTTAAAAGGTCTTTTTTTAAAAATATATATATAGAAGATGTAAAACCCAACCCTATAAACACATGTCATGATATACATGCACTGAGTAGCATGTTATTACGCTAGGAAAGCCCCTAAGAATAGACGAAACTCGGTATTGTACCTAACGGTACACTTGAGTTGATTTAACCTCGAACTAGTTCAAATAGGAATCGTAGGATGAAATTTAATATTTTACAGTCCATGAATGACTAAAAATGATTGTTCGGAGTTCGAGAGTTCATTTGAGAAAAAATTAAAAATTTTGATGTTTAGGGGCAAAATCATCATTTTGCCACCTAAGATAATAATTTGATCATGGAGTGAAATTTTTGACCAAGGTTAACTATTTGGAGTATAATTTAATGATAGGAAGTGAAAAATTTCAATTCCGGTAATTTTCGAAACATAGGGGCAAAACGATAATTTTGTCACCCTAGGGTAAAACCGTAATTTTCACCACCCAAAATTTGTCAAAATCATAGGATTTATTTATTTTTGGTATGAATAACTATAGTATTTTAAGTGGTGAAAAATTAAAGTTTAAAAGATTTGAAATTTTAAAAACGGGCCAATGAAAAAGTGATACATGACACTTTTTAATGATTTAATATTATTTTAAAGGAAAATCAGCTCATTTAAACCCCACATCAGGTGATGGTCGTCCATAAGGAGAAAATAAGAGAGAAAATAGAGAGGAAAGGAAGAAAAAAGAAAAACCAAAGGAAAACTAGAAAATTCAAAGGGGAATTCGCGATTTTCGTCCGTTTACGAGTCTAACGGTAAGATTTTTCAACTTTAGCTTGATTTTTACCTTTCCTATGCCTTTGTTTCCATTTAGCATGCTTGAGGAGAGAGATCAAAAAGTGATACCAAGGGCTGACCGAATTTCAAGGAGAAGGATTTTGAAATTTTTATGTTTTGATTCTTAGTTGAATTGGTAGTTTTAATTAGTTAAATGTGTATAGAAATCAAATAGGGCAAGAAAGCATGAAATTCTCACAATACCCACCCTTGGCCAAATATTCAGTGATGTACAATGATGATGAACTGATTTTTATTCTAAGAGAAATGAAGAGAAAATGATGAAAAATGGTTAAATGTGATAGAAAAACAAAGTGAAAAATTAATCAAGTTAATGTCCCATTTTGACCGAATTTTTCAAGGAGGAAAGTGAGCTGATTTTGGTGATTTTAGAGAGTTATTGGCTGATATTTAATGGTTAGAAATGTTGGAGAGAAAATGAGACAATTTAGAGCTAAAATGGACCGCGTTAGCAATTTATCGGATAAAGTGTCAAAAATAGGTTAATACCGCGTTTAAGCCATTTTAGGCTATTGCATTTCATACCATGCATTAGTATAGGATTTAAGTCAATTATATAGTGATTTAGCATCAATGTGGTGAATTGTGCAATTTTTGCAATGTGTCTAAGAAGAGAGCCTTCCGGTAAAGGCAAGGAAGTCGTACCCAACGAACAGTGATCGAGGCACCTAGAAAGCATTTAATTTGTACAAACTGTGAGTAAACCTATTATTATTGTAAATTATCTAGAGTTTATTTTTAAATGCTCTTTATGTATTTTATGAAACGAAAATGAGATTAAAATGAGACTTTTGATGTTTTAGAAATAAATGTGACAAATAAATATATTGTGTTGATTATCTGAAATAAGAAACTTTTGATCATGAAATTGAGTAATTGGAGGCTGCCAATGGTCTTGAAAAATATATTTTCCTATGAATGGCTTATGATATATGAGTATATGTGGTTATATTTTATAATTGCATTGGGAATTTATGTAAGCTGTCTTTTACAATGCAGGCTGGATAAATAAATAAAAGCCACGTTATACTGTCGAAATTTTATTAAAATTGGTGGGTTTAATCACTGTAGTGACGGGTTTTTGTGGACTGCCTATTGGAGGTGTCAAATCCTATTTTATAAAATAATTACGACGTCATTTACATGCTCAATAGAATGGTTACATATTAGGAAGTTTGAGAAAATCGTTGAAAGACGATATTGCCCCTAATGGCATCATTAAGTCGATTAAGCCTCGAACTAGTTCAGATAAAAATTTTAAGGTGAAATTAAGAGTTTCATGGTCCAGGGATGACTTAAAATAGTAATTTTAAGTTCGAGGATCAATTTGGAGTCAAACCGGAATTTTTACTATATAGGGGTAAAATGGTCATTTGCCACTTGAGGATAAAATGGAAATTTTTAGAAAAGATTTTTTTGGTCCATTTGACTTATTGGAGTATGATTTGAGGTTTAGAAGTGAAAAAGTTTAATTCCGATGATTTCTGGAGTGTAGGGGCAAAATCGTAATTTTTCCAATCGCGGACAAAATTTGAGATTTTGAGAGAATTTAGATCACATTTGACAAATTGGAGAATGGTATGAGTATAAGGGATGAAAAATATGTCTATGGGCAATTTTTCAGTTTTTGGGGTAAAAATGTAATTTTTCAATTTACCGGGGTAAAAGTGTAATTTTTAAAAATTTGCTCCACCAAAACTTTAGAAAAGTCTAGAAATTTCATGGAAGACATGGATAAGTGAAGAGGATTGAGTGGTAGAAAAGGAAAGTCAAAAAGATGGCTAGAAAAAAATAAAATAATAAAATATTCAAAAGATAAATAAAATAATAATATTTTATTAAGCCTATTAAAAGGCTTGAAAATTCCAGAATTCTTCATTGGGATGGTCAGCCAAAACCAGCAGGAGAGAGAGAGAAATAAGAACAAACCCTAGAGTGAGAAAATTCAAAGAAAAAGTGTGATTTTTCAAGGAATCAAGTGTTTAAAGGTATGATTTTTCAAGCTTAGCTTAAGATTTATCATTTCCATGCATTTC
>NC_030850.1:23107407-23141100 GCF_000208745.1 Theobroma cacao | reverse complement strand
AATATTGTTTTGGGAAAATTGAGTATATGGAGACTGTGTTGAAATTTATGATTTTATATGTTATTGAAATTGTGGCTTATGACACTATGGTAGCATGATAGCTAAATTTTTTTGGGTTGGCATGAAATATATGAACAGTTTTGGATTGGTCTCGGTAGACTGGATTACATTTTATTCGCCATATTATGCTACTGAAATTTTTATGGGTCTGGTGGTATGTTAAACGGTCACTGCAGTGGTGGGGGTTTCCGTGGATTGCTTATGAGAGGGGCACGGTAACCCAATTATATATTTACCTTTGGGGGGAGATGTTGGATGAAGTATCTCCTAAGGTAAGATTTGAATGCACCTCACGGTCACTGCAGTGGTGGGGGTTTCCGTGGACTGCCTATGAGAGGAGCACGGTAACTCAATTATATATTTACCTCCAAGGGGAGATGTTGGGTGAAGTATCTCCTGAGGTATGATTTGAGTGCACCTCACGTTCGGGCCACCACGTGAGAGTGAGACTCAGCCAACGCCAAGGAACGGCTGTGTGTCAGATGTGAAAACATGTTTATGGGTATGGGTCATTGAACAGCCTTGGAGGTCTCAGTGGGATACCTTGACGAAGGTACCTGCGAGAATGATTCTGGCAGGGGCAAAGTTTAAGAAATTCATAAGTCGGGAAATTTTGATGAAAATAAATTGTTTGGTATAGATTGAAACAAATTTTGCGTTATGAACATTATTGAGATATAATGTTTTTATGTTGTCTCAATCTACTCGGTTTTAGATGCTTTTGATGATAATTGTTTACTCACTGAGATTATGTAATCATAATCTCACCCCTCTTCCTATCCATTTTTCAGGCTCAGGACAATTTGTTGATAGTTGATTAAGACGAGAATTAATCTCAGAGTTGCATCCTAGAAAGTAAGGTTTCGTAGCCCTACATCTTCTTAGTCAGTTGGGGGCTCACGTGTCACTGTAAAAGTAATTTTATTCTTTAGTTATTTGATTTAAAGTATGTATGAATATATTTAGCTTTTACACCATGTTTTTGGTGAGTTTCGGTATTTTCGAAAAAAAATGACGAAAATGCCATTGTGAGCCAAAAAGTAATATTTTATTGTTTTGATTTGGAAATGACTTATGATTTTTTTGAAATGTGAGATTTAATAACTGTCGCTCACTGGGGAGATGCGGAAGCTGATACTAAGCCTTGCGGGGTTTCGATTGACATTCGGGGTAATGAGTGCCTATCGGGACGTCGCGGCGGTTGTCACGGGCTCGATGAGAGTTTCGGGTCGTGACAAGAGGGGTATGGTAAGCTCGGTTGCATAGTTACTCCGGTTGTAGAGACAATAAGGGTAACCCCTGGGGTAGTATTAGAGCTCACTTCACGTCGAACCCCCACGTGAATGTGTAACTCGGGCAACGCCAAGGAACGACTTGTTTTCAAAACTAACATGTGTTTAACATGTAAATATCTTAACAACCTTGGCAGACTCGGTTAGATGCCTCGACCAAGGTATCTCCGAGGACTAGTTTTTGGCTTGAGTCTTATTTCTAATAAAAGTCATAAGCCTTAACAACTGTTTTGGTAAATTACAAATATTTTATGGTTTAAGAAATAAATTGAAAACCTTATGAAATGGTTTATGATTTGTTGTTTAAACTTGCCTCCATTTTACTGGCCTTTAAATGTTTATAATAATGTCTGTTTACTCATTGAGATTGCAAAATCTCACCCACCTTCTTTCCAAATATTTCAGGTTTGTGGTAGCTTATAGATACCCGATTTTGTCGAGGATTCCAGTTGACCCTTCTATCTCACAAACAATTGATTACTATCACCAACACTTGGTGTATTTATAGGCCACTTATCATTGTAATTATTATTGTACATTATAACTTTGTAAATTATTGTATGTATTAATTTATTTTACTTCCACGTTACAAAAGATTACTTACACGTGTTTCTATAAATATTATTTTATATAAAAATGTTATATTTTAATCAATATTTTGAATAGTAATATTTGTCTATAAATCCTTTTAAAAATAAAAAATAAAATAATTTTTTATCTTTTGATTTACTTGAGCCGGAAACGACTGATAATTGTTTAAAACGGAATGTTTAACAACGATTGCTCACAGGAAAGGCAAGAAATTGATACGTAAGCCTTGCGAGGTTTCGATTGGCATTCCGGGTAATAAGTGTCAATCGGGATGTCGCGACGGTTGTCATGGACTCGAGGGAGCTTCCGGGTCGTGACAAAAGAGATGGATTTGCTTATGTTATGATTTCTTTTAAAGAAATTGCATGCAAAATAAACATAGAACTTAAATTCGTGATACATGCATCAGTCATAGCAAAAAACAATTTGATGAGAATGTTGATAATGAAATAACAAGATTTCTTAAAGAATTATTTAGAACTAATTACTTCTTATATATATTAGATCAAGTAATTTTTTCATTTCAAAGTAGATTTGAACAATTTAAGATATATGAAAGTATTTTTGGTTTTTTATTTAGCGAGGTAAAAAAGTTGAAATTATAAGACGATAATAGTTTGATAAAATATTACCAAATCTGATATTGATGGTTTAGATTTATTTTTAGAATTAAAAATTTAAAAAAAATTATACAAATGGAAGATAACAGTCCAATACATATAGAATTATATAAAAAGATTCGATTCTTTTCCAAATGCATATATTGGTTTTAGAATAACGTTAACAATTCTAGTAAGTATTGCTTTAGAAGAAAAAAATTTTCAAAGTGAAAATTAATAAAATTTTATTTAAAATCAACAATGTCTCAAGAAAGATTAAATGGATTGATTATATTATTAATTGATAAAGAAACATTATAAAAGTTTAATTAAAAATTTTGCATCTCAAAAAGTTAGAAAAATAAAATTTTAATAAATTTTTTTCTTAATTTTAATAAAAATGTCTCATTTAAATTTTTCGTTTTAAGTCTTTGAGGATATTTAACCGTCTTTGTATTTGTTCATGCTATTTGTCCCTCTAACGTAATAAAAATTCATTGATTAATTTTTAACATTATATTTATGAATAACTTAACCTGTCAAAAATTAAATCGTAGTTATTAGTTTTAGGTTTTATTTTTTTTAGAAAAAAAAAGAAATATTATTCACAAATAAAATGGGGTGAAAGCCACCCCTAAATCCAGAGAAAGCTACATATAAGAAAAAGGATCCATAGCATCTCCATATCCATAAAATTCACCACAAAACGAGCTCAACCCCAACACCCCAAATAGGAAAAAGCAAACAAGCCAACCAGCTCAACACAGCCCCAACGAAAGCCAACGAACGACATAATATGGGGTAAACAGAAACTCTACCAAGGACACCATACAGGCATGTATCAACAGTAGCATTAATTCACAACAATACCCAACGGCAAATGATTCCCAACATCAATAAAGACTCTGTCACAGGAATCATTAAGCCACCCCAGTAAATATGCATGACAACTCACAGTACGCAGACCAGCAACAGAGATGACAGGGGAATAAGCCACAACAACGCCAACACCCCGGACTAATTGTCATTATCATTGTCACCATAAACCCACAAAAGTTCATCAGTTCTTTGAGCCCCAGCTTTAGCTAAGAATCAGCGAGTTCGTTTGCTAACCTTGGGATTTTACAAATGCACCAGTTATCAAGTCTGGAATTAAGAAAATCAATACGTGTAGTCACTGAGTTTAGCTTCAGGGAGCGTCATGAGGATTGAGCACCCATTTTACAATATTTAAAGAGTCAGCTTTCAAAGATTACCTTACAAGAAGTTCACCTTGAAGCGATGTAAACCTACATAGGTTTGCAAATGGCTTTGTATTCAGCAGTAAAAGGGCGGTTCAATAACTTTAAAAGTTTAAAGTCTCAAAATATTTAAACTAAGGTTTTTTTATTAAAATTAAGAAAAAAATTTACTATTAATTGGAGATCATTAAATACATATTGCCGTTAGTTGATTGAAAATAAAAAAAATAATTAAAAATTAATAGTATTGTAGGAATTAAAAAATAATAAAAAATAGAAATTTATTAGACACATAATTAGATAACTAAGAAAAGTGAGAGAATATGCCATTTTTATTAATTATATTGACTTTTACATATTTTTAATGGAAAATGAGATCTTAGAAAATGGCATATTCTAACAAATATTACCAGCCCCCTTTCCCCTTCTAACAAATTTTTTTACAAGTTCATGCTAACATAGGGTACGTTGTGGGAGATGGGAAGAACTTACTGTTTTGGAGAGATGAATGGATTGAGGGAATTACTTTGGCTCATGCCTTTCCAAGAATCCATGCTTTGGCAGCCAATAAGCTTGGCAAGATTAAGGAGTTTGGACGATGGGAGGATGAAAAATGGGTTTAGAATGTAGAATTAAGAAGGCAAATGTTTGACTGGGAAGGTGAGCAGTGGGAGCAGTTTATGTTGGTGCTCAAGGATTTCTAATTAAGTAAGGAGCTCAAAAGACGAGCTTGTTTGGAAATGCGAGGCAAGTGGTAATTATTCTATAAAGTCTTTTTGTAAGTATGTCTTAACCATTAACCATGATTATGATGAGATTTGGAAATATGTTTGGGTTAGCCTTGCACCATTTAGAGTGGAGTCTTTTGTGTGGCAATTAGTCTAGGGTAAGGTGAAGGTTAAGGATGAATTAGTGAAAAGGGGTTTATAACTCAATCGGACTCCACAGGGTGTTTTATGTGATAAGGCTAGGGAAACTTGTGATCATCTTTTTGTGGAATGTGTTGAGTCATGGAAGGTCTTGTCAAAGTGGTGTAAAAGCTAGGGTTGTGTTTGGGTGTCACCAGGGACGAGTAAATAGATGCTACTGGCATGGAATGGATGCCATGTGGGAGAGCTTGACAAAAGGATTTGGAATATGGATTCTTTTTCTATTGTTTGGTCAATATGGAAGTGCAAGAATAAGATGGTGTTCGAAGGGAAATAGTGGAATGCAAACCAATGTTTTGAGCAAGTGAAAATCAGAGTTGCAACTTGAGTGAATGCAAAATGGCCAAAGGAGTTTCCTTCAGTTCTTGACTCGTATCGACAACCTCTAACGAAATGTCAACAACAAAAAATTGTCCAAAGCAGAAAAGGAGTGGTATGGGTGAAACCCCTTCGCAATTGTATGAAGTTAAACGTCGATGGTGCAGTAAGAGGAAGTTTTGGACCTGCAGGGATATGAGGCATTTTGAGAGATCACCAGGGTGATGTTAAAATTATTTTTTCCAAATCAGTAGGAATATGAGATGCCAACCTTGCTGAGATACTAGTAGTAAGGGAAGCACTTGTGGTGTTCGTAGCATCAAGGTGGAAAGATCACTATAAGCTTATCATAGAAAGTGATTCTTGTGACGTAGTGAAGTGGGTTCAACATTCTGAAACAGCACCCTAGAGACTACGGAAGTGGCTGTTTCAAATTGAAAGGTTGAGAGAAAAACTTAATGATTGGAAAATTCAACATGTCAAGAGGGAAGGAAACTAGAGGGCTGATGCACTAGCAAAGGAAGGAGTTGATCTGTAGTCAGATTCCTTGCGTATTTTCTTGTAAGTGCTTGGGTTTAATGTCCTTGTTTCTGTTGGGTTATGGCTTTCTGGGTGGATGCTGGTTTGGTGGTGGGAGTCAATGAGCTTGGGTTCTGCTGGATTTGTGTGTTATGAATTGCTGGGATTTGGTTGAGAGTGGTTGTTTGGTGGTGATGACACTTGTGGTTTGGCTCTAGAATGATCTCGGATGAGTTAGGATGGTGTCAGTTTCAAGAAATGGATATTGGGTTAATAGTTGCTGTAAATGATAGGGTAGGTGTTTTTGGCTCTTGCAAATAGGTGTTGAGCTGAACGGTGGACATGAGTTTTTGTTTTTGGTTTTTTGGGGACTTTTATGGGTTAGGCACCTTGATTTTTTGTGGTACTTGATTATTGGAGTTGGCAATGGTGTCTGTACAGGGTCTTCTGGGAAGGTTTGAGCTTTTTGTGACCTTCATGGCCATGTTTTTGTGTCCAAGGGCCTTTCATGCCCTTTGTTTTAATGAAAGTTTATGCTTTTCAAAAAAAAAAAGTCGAGAATTAATAAAATGTGAGAAGTTAGAGAAAATAGATATTTGTAAGGCACTTAATTTAAGATATATTTTATTAATTATCTTAATTTTTGAATATTTTTAATATAATTAATTAGAATATTATAAAATTGTGTGTCATAAAATAAGGGTTTTGGTGGCTTTATGGTGAAGCCGACCTTATAGCAGTTATAGCATCAAGATCATCCATTGGGGAAGAAAAGGTAATTAAGACACAACCTCGTTACTATCACAAAGCACACCACCAACCCCTTTCGCCATTGGTTATTATTCTTACGTGGCGTTTGGTACTTTATAATGCAATATGATTATAGGTAATATAATTGCAAGTAATATAATTGTAGATAAGCTAATATTGCAGTATTTAGTATATAAGTAAAGTAATGATTAAAATGTAAAGAAGATAAATTTGTAGCGTTTGATTTACAAATATTTTGTTGGGAATGTAATGTCAATTTTCAAAATTACCCATATTTATTAAAATGCATGTTTAAAATATTTATATTTATTATTATTAATTTTTATATAATATTATCTCTGAAATATATTTTTAATGTTATATATTTTATTTTCATTTCTTAATATAATCCTATATTATATATTTTATTTTAATTTATTTTTCTTTTAAAAGACAATATAAATTTTATTGACAGTCATCATCCACTATCCAATAGAGAATGACTATTAAGAGTAACAAAGAGATATCTGTTGAAATTTATAAGTATAAAAAAATAAATTATAATATTACAAAGTGTCTTTAACAAAGGAATAAAATTGAAAGGTAAAAATGTTTTTAATAACATTACAGAGTGCAATGCAATCTGATTCTATTGACTTTGGATTGCAATCACATTACATCTATTGGTTGTAATGTAATTATATTGCAATCTTATTTGCAATGTTTGTTTGTAATGTAATTTAATTAGGCACATTACAAAGAATGTGCTCTCACTTCTCTCATACCAAAAGCTATCTTAGATTATCCAATGAAATATTATCATATCAAGAGAGAAAAATATATAGTACAGACAAATGTGTACAATCGAATATCATTACTTATTTCAAAATAGTATTAAATGAAACAATTCCATTACTATCATCATCTTAAATTGTTTTCTCAATTTTTATTTTTATGAAGATAATTTTTTTTATTTTTATGTATTTTATATTAAAACTTTTAAATTCTTTTATTGATGTTTTTGTTGCATAGCTTTTAATGTCAAAAAGTAACAAAAAATAAAAAAAATAAATTTTGAAATATAAAAGAGTAACATTATTAGGTGTTCAAAAAGGAAAATTGAACATAATTTTGAAAAATCTAGGCATAAAATATATTAAAGCTTCTAAACTATTTAAAAAAATTCACATAAGCCTTTATAGTTTTAATGCGTTTAATCAAGTCCTTATATTTTTATTTTGAACTAAATCAGTTTTTTTTTTTTTTACTTTTATTTTGAGTCAAATAAGCCTTTATAATTAATGATTGACTTAATTAAAATATCATTTGTTATTCTATGTCGCGTGGTATGCTAATATATCATAATTGATAATAATGTAGTATACTTACATATCATAATTATTGATGACATAATATATTATTTTGACATGATAACATAATGACGTGCCATATGAATATAAAATAATAAGTGATATTTCGATTAATGACAATTAGTTAATCATTAGTTAAAAAGGCTTATTTAACTCAAAATAAAAATATAATGACTTAATTAAATGTAGTAAAAAAAAAAGAGCTTATTTGAATTCTTTTTAATAGTTTAGAAACTTTTTTGAATGTTATGTCAATTTTTTTTTTTAAAAAAAAGAATAGATGAATCTTGCCACCTGCAAAAGCTTTTTAAAAATAAAAAACAACAATTAAATGGTAAAATCTTATTTCAAAAAATTGCCACCTATGAAACTTTTTTTTAAAATAAAAACAACAATTAAATTGTAAAATATGATTTAAAAAAACCAATTAGATCTACTCAAATTGATAAGTTGATTAATTCTTACTTGATCAGATTACTTGCATTTTGATTGATTCTTCCAACCATACCAACTATATGTCAATCTTCAATTGAATCGGATCAAACAAATGATTTTATTCAAATTTTATACTATTGAGTTTAACTTTTTTTTTTATCACATTTTTCACGTTTACTTTCTTTTATTAATAAATTATTAATAATTAAAATTTGAATAAAATTTCTTTCAAAACTTTTAATTAAAGTAGTTTTTAAATATATATTTGCTAAAATTTATTTAATAAAAAATTTAAACTAATTAGGGTCAAATTGGAAAAAGTTTGACTATAAAAACTCAAAAGTAAGACAATATTAAAAATTATCTAGATTATGAACTATTACTTTCAATATATTTTATTTTTAACTTTAACTTTATTTCATTATTAGAAATATAATTGTTGATAGAATTATTATTATTATTATTATTTTAAGGAAGAGAATTCAAACTTATACTCTTTAAGTAGAGAGATCATATATTAATGAATTAACCAAATGCTTGGATATGGTAAAATCATTATTATTATTATTATTATTACCATATAATTATATTGATATTAACATATATTAAGGTTCATAGCAGTAAATATAATATTTTCAAAAAAAAATTATAATTAGTAATTTTATAAATTAAAATTATTTAAATAACAAAATTTTACTCTACGTAATTTAATATAAAAAACAGTAAAATTAATTTTTTTTTCAAAAAGCTCCATGGAAGTGACCATAAAAATGAAATAAGGGAGCAATAATTAAACAATTATTAGTACTATTTTATATTTTCAAATTATTTCTTATTGTAACTAATTCTTTCAACTATTACAATTAATTAGTACAAATTTTATTACTTATCAAATTATTTGATGGGGTTATAAATTATGAGTAGAAATTATAATCACATTCATATTTAAATTAATAAGTTTTAATATATATATATAATATATTAACAAAAAAATCAATTAACATTTCAAATAAAATTAATATAAAATTAGACTAAACTCATTTACGGTGAGACTTTGACCTATCAAAGGCTGCAAGCCGAGCAGACCATTTAGAGGTGATTAAGTAGCGAGACGTTGGGCTGGGCCAAGTCGAAGTCTGGATAGGATAAGCAGTCTGACGCGTACCCCATTTTGGCGCCAAACATTCCCGCCAAAATGGAGAGGGTTTTACCATAGTGTGCGTATTGGGTGCCCTGCGGAAAGAGAGACTCATTTTCCCTTTTCGTTTCTGATTCTGACACGGCTGAGTGGCCAAAGAAAATCGGGGAAGAATGGCGGGAGAAGATTCGGGGAATCCGCTGCCGTCGACGCCAGAATCGCCGACATCTGCGGGGTTTAACACGGATCAGTTGCCCCATGACAGCAGCCACTCATCGGACGAGGAAGAGGCGGCGGTGGATCCTGAGATAATAAGAGACGAGGTGGATGTGGTGGAGGAAGAGGAGGACGAAGGAGAAGATCTCTACAATGATAATTTCATGGATGATTATAGGAGGATGAATGAGCATGACCAGTACGAGTCGATGGGGTTGGATGACTCTCTGGAGGATGAGAGAGATTTGGATCAGATCATGCAGGATCGTAGGGCTGCGGAGTTGGAGCTTGAAGCCCGTGATGCTCGCCTCTCCAATCGCAAGCTCCCCCAGCTTCTCCATGACCAAGGTTGGTGTTTCAAATATAATATATATGTAAAAATTTCATTGCACTAAACGATATGTAGTAGAAATCATGTTCCTAGACTATTCTACCTATTTCATTTCCGAGCATGCTTTTTAGGCCTTTCAAAATTGTATCTAACTCTCCTATAATACCCATTTTGGGCCTTCTTGCTCCAATCAATACAATGCGTTTATGACTAGTTTAGCTAGCTCTCTGTCAGTTAAAACTTGAAAAGTTAACAGTAAGAAAAAACGAAGAGGGGTGCTTGTCAATACAAACAAGACTTTTCGAATCATATGAAGTGCTCCATGGCCTACCATTTTTCTGTTTCTGGTCTAACTTTTTCTCTCATTGTATATAAAGTAGTTTATATATGAAGTTGAAATGATGATTGCAGATACAGATGATGACAATTATAGGCCATCTAAGAGATCAAGAGCTGATTTCAGACCTCCAGCTGCACCAAGAAGCTATGATGACACTGATGGCATGCAGAGTTCACCAGGAAGGTCACAGCAAGGCCACTCAAGGGACGATGTGCCCATGACTGATCGTACTGATGATTACCCCTACGAGGTTCTGTCCTCTCCTCAACTTCAATCATTTGGCATTTCAAATTGCATCTAACTCTCCTCATTATATCCAGGATGAAGATGATGATCAAGTTGAGTTTGAGATGTACCGCGTCCAAGGAACATTGAGAGAGTGGGTTACTAGAGATGAAGTGCGTCGCTTCATTTTCAAGAAGTTCAGGGATTTCTTACTTACATATGTGAACCCAAAGAATGGACATGGGGACATTGAATATGTACGCCTCATAAATGAGATGGTGTCAGGTAAAGCATCAGTTCATCTTTAGCCTCAAGTTTCCAAAAGCTTAAATGCACAACAAAGTTTGATCAATATTAAAAATGACCGTTCCTTATTCTGTACGTGCTACATATGCTTTCCATGCCCACATCGTTAATTGTTTTACTTATTGACTTACTCTTTCTTCCATTTTGCAGCTAACAAGTGTAGCTTGGAGATTGATTACAAACAGTTCATTTATGTACACCCCAATATTGCAATCTGGCTGGCTGATGCCCCTCAATCTGTCCTGGAAGTTATGGAAGATGTTGCCCAAAGGGTGGTCTTTGATTTGCATCCAAACTACAAGAACATTCACCAAAAGATATATGTCCGCATTACAAACCTTCCAGTTTATGATCAGATTCGGAATATTAGGTAATGGGGAATATTCACTTTTGATCACAACATTGATAATTTTACTTTCTCTATAGCTTTAGTTTTACCTTTTCATTTGGTTATTTCCAGGCAAATCCATTTGAATACCATGGTTCGTATTGGAGGTGTTGTGACCAGACGCTCAGGGGTCTTTCCCCAGTTGCAACAGGTAAAATATGATTGCAATAAGTGTGGAGCAATTTTGGGACCATTCTATCAAAATTCATATTCAGAGGTCAAAGTTGGTTCCTGCCCTGAATGCCAATCAAAAGGGCCATTCACTGTCAACATTGAGCAGGTGAAGTTCTTACTCTCTTTCTGTGTTCCTGCATTTGAATTCTGTATATTTTTTGTGGGAAAGAAAGAATTATAACTTAGATTCTTTTTTTTGAGCTTCTATTTGTTATTCCAAATTAAAACACCCCCACCTAAACCACAAATAAGTTTTGATTAATCTTAGTAGAGGTGTTTATTTTATTTTAATAAATTTCCTGTCCCAATCAATATAGATTAAAAGTGTAATTTAAGATTTAGATTTTCATTGTATATTTTTCCTTGCTTTGTTGTAGACGGTATACAGGAACTACCAGAAACTCACACTCCAAGAAAGCCCAGGAATTGTGCCTGCAGGACGGCTTCCAAGATACAAGGAAATAATATTGCTCAATGATCTGATTGATTGTGCCCGTCCTGGGGAAGAAATTGTAGGATCCTCCTGATATAATTGCTTCGTACCTAATTCTTGTGATAGGAACACTAATTTTGTTTTCATCCCATGTCACTTTTTCCAGGAGGTTACAGGAATTTACACAAACAACTTTGACATGTCGTTGAACACAAAAAATGGATTTCCTGTCTTTGCCACTGTGGTTGAGGCAAACTATGTTACAAAGAAGCAGGATCTCTTTTCTGCCTACAAACTCACTCAGGAAGATAAGGAAGAGATTGAGAAGTTGGCTAAGGATCCACGGATCGGAGAAAAGGTTTGTTATTTTACAATATTTTTCTGTTTTTGTAAACTGTGGCCCTGTCATATAATTTTGCAATATCTACTTGGAATGCTTTTTTTTGGGCAATATCTATTTTGATTGCTTTAATGAGCTATTTTTCAGATTATCAAGTCCATTGCCCCATCAATCTATGGTCATGAAGACATAAAAACTGCAATAGCTCTTGCCATGTTTGGAGGCCAGGAGAAAAATGTAGAAGGGAAACATCGGCTTCGTGGAGACATAAATGTACTACTTCTAGGTGATCCAGGCACAGCAAAATCACAATTCCTTAAGTAAGAGCTCGCACGCTCGATTTTTAGGTGACTCCAATCCTTTAATAATGGACATGCATTTACAATTTGAAGGATTTTCTTCTAAGGTATGTTGAAAAGACTGGGCAGAGAGCTGTTTATACTACTGGCAAAGGAGCTTCTGCTGTAGGGCTCACAGCAGCAGTGCACAAGGATCCAGTCACTAGGGAGTGGACCCTTGAAGGAGGAGCCCTTGTTCTAGCTGACAAAGGGATTTGTCTTATTGATGAGTTTGATAAAATGAATGATCAAGATAGGTAAGGGAAGGCAAGCATAAACGTTGGCAATATGATTAGATAACTTGACAAACACCCTTCCACCTTTGCGTTTCTTTTCTTCTTTAGAGGGGAATTAATTGAGCAATAAAATCATTGAAACATCTGTTTATTCAGGGTGAGTATCCATGAAGCAATGGAGCAGCAAAGCATTAGCATATCAAAAGCTGGGATCGTTACTTCTCTCCAGGCTCGTTGCTCTGTCATTGCTGCAGCAAATCCAATTGGAGGAAGGTATGCAGTTGATGGTTTATATATATGATGTTGATTTGGTGAATGTCTTCATTGTAGAGTTTAGAACATCCTTCACTAGCCATGGATGCACCTAAAAGCAGATTTCTGAATCCGCTCTTAGGATTCATATTCTTGTGTACTTATCATCTTTGGCCATTCAAATGACAACCCACCCCCCAGCCTAGAACCCTTCTTTTTGGTTGTAATCTTTTTTCTCCCTGCAAATTTTTATCATGTTTTAGTAAGGAATCTATTCTAAAAACTAATATTGTATGCTTGTTTGTAGATATGATTCCTCAAAAACATTTTCTCAAAATGTTGAGTTGACGGATCCCATCATTTCTCGTTTTGACATCCTGTGTGTTGTTAAGGTTATTCTCTTCTTCCCTCAATATTAAATTTTTTTATTGGAAATTTCTGCTAGCTGATCTTAATAGTATAGGAACCTTGATTTCAAATGCAGGATGTTGTTGACCCCGTAATAGATGAGATGCTTGCAAAGTTTGTAGTTGACAGCCACTTCAGGTCACAACCTAAGGGTGCTAATATAGATGACAAAGCCTTCAGTGAATCCCAAGAAGAGACTGAAGTGTCTGCTAGACCAGATGAGGTTCATACTCAGGATCCTATCTACATTCTCTAAACTGCTTGTGATTTTGAGACCTTGTCCTTAAAATAATCAATATGGATTTTAATGTTTGCATTTCAGATACTTCCTCAAGAATTGTTAAGGAAATATGTAACATATGCCAAGTTGAATGTATTCCCGAGGTTCCATGATAAAGATATGGCTAAGCTTACGAAAGTTTATGCTGATCTGCGAAAAGAATCTTCTGTAAGATTCCTTTTCTCGTTTGCTAGAGTGGATTTGAAAATTTTTTTTACTTTGATGTTGCAATGATTCATATTCATTTTGCCTGTCTAGCGTGGACAAGGAGTCCCGATAGCAGTGAGGCATATAGAATCAATGATCCGGATGTCTGAAGCACATGCCAGAATGCACCTTAGGCCGCATGTCACAGAAGAAGATGTGGACATGGCTATTCGGGTTCTTCTTGAATCATTCATTTCAACACAGAAGTTTGGGGTACAAAAAGCCCTAAGAAAGGTATAGGAAGAGGTTCACATCCTCTTACGAAAGCTTTCTCCATAAGTTGCAAAATACCTCTATTAATATACCTTAGTGCAGTATGTTCATTATCTTACGAGGTTTTTACGCACAAAGATCGAGTATGCTATTTCTTTCTATTTTTTCATCTCTATTTTGAGTATAAATAAGATGTGACAGGTAGTATTCTCAAGGCCTGCATTTTCAAGCATGACACTTGTACGTTAATGTAGTTATTTTGATGATTTCTATAATTGCTAATTGATGTAGTTGGGCCTCCTCATGTATGTATTGACAAGTTCAGTACTGGTTGGTATAGTGTTTTTAATTTATTGCAGTCTAAATTGATCTCTTCTTATTCTGTGGGTCAAGCTATGTCAAGCATATTTTTAGGCTTTCACTCATATTTGGGAGTCATATGCATCCATGGGCATTGCTCTGCTGGGCATTTGCCAATACAATCTTTCATGTCCTTGAAAGCTCTCTTTAAGAGCTTCTTATATGATTCTTTACTGCTTTACTCAATTCTGTTTAAGCTGTATCTGAATTCAAACCATCAAATTGTCTTTTTATGTACTTCACTGAATTTGCTGATTGTTATTTTGGTACACATATCATATGAAAAGTCAGCAATTTATTTGTGATAGACTAGGCTGAGAGGAATCTAATGTGTTCAAACCTAAAAATTTGCTTATGCTTTTGTCTCCATATCTTTTTTTTTTTTGAAACTTCTCGTCTCCATATCTCTCCTGGTATATATATACAATTGGTTGTTTCATTATTTCAAAGACAGTTCATTTGTCATGGAATAGGCTGAGAAGTATCTGATATGTATTTTGCAGAGCTTTAGGCAATACATAACCTTCAAGAAGGACTACCACGGACTGCTCCTTGTACTTGTTCGGGAGCTTGTGAATAATACTATGCGCTTTGAAGAAATACTCTCTGGATCAACTTCAGGGCTTAGCTATGTTGATGTGCAAGTAGCAGATCTGCAAGCCAAGGTACTAAAACTTACAGGTTTTTCCCTAGTAATGGTGATGGACTTGTAGGCCTTTTGACCATATTTAAGTTTTGGATTATTGAACTTTTGTGCAGGCTGAAGAATATGAAATCACGGATTTGGAGACCTTCTTTTCTAGCTCTGAATTTAAAGCCTATTACAAGTTGGATGAACAAAGGAGAGTTATTAGGCATCACCTTGCAGATGATGACAAAGCATAGCTGTGGCATTGGATGGATAGGTCAGTCCTTATGGTTCTTAAGGTTAAAAGTTCCTAGGCAGCCGTTTCAGATGATATAGCTCCTATGGTGCCACTGGGTGACAACTATGTGAATTGGAAGGCCAGCCAAATTTTGCGATGATGCAAGTGATAAGGGCTGACGCTTCGCAAATCACAAACCTAAGATTGTGCAATTGTGAGCATTGTTGGCTAATATATTATATGGATGTTAGTTTCATTAGCAACGAAAATACCTTCAAAAATGATTCTGTCGACTTGGCACAATTTTTTTCGATGCCTAAATGCTGATTCTGTCTATTTTAATTTTTCATACGATAACAATAATTGTTATTTGATATAAAAGTCAAAGGATTTTTTTATAAAAAAAATTATAAGTCAAGATAAAAATATTTTAAAAAATAATCCAAATGTCTCTGTGTATATCTTTTTAATTAAATAGTTTTGAAATTAATTTTCATTATCAATTAAGTAATAATTCCTATTTTTATAGAAAATCAGAAATCACAATTTTATTATTAAATTTAATCACAAGTTTTGGTAGTAAAATTTAAAGAATAATCAATAAATTCATGTTCTAAAACTGAAATCAAGATTCTATAAGTACCGGGAGCATGATTGGATTCTTTTAAAACAGTAGTCTTATTGTGAGATAATTCCAAAACATAAGTTCTTATGGAAATTATTACCAAAGGTTGCACATGTTCTCAGCATAAGATCACCTCTCTTTCATTTACTTTGGGTTTTCTCTGAGCCCTTGCAACATATTGCAAATATGAAAAGTGTCAAAATCTACGCATCAAAAATTAGAAGGATCAATAGTCAAATTAGTTTTTGTATTAAGCACAATTAACATACCTTCTGGAGGTTAGTCTTTCCTCAAAGTTGTCAACTAATGATGACAATTCCTTTTCCAATGACCAGGCTTGTCATAATGAAAACAATTTCCTTCACTTTTTTTTCCTCTCAGTTCAATTTTCCATCCTTTTTCTTTTTAGAAACTTATAGCTATTAAACTTTTTATTTTTGTTCTTGCCTTTAGCCTTGAACTTACAGCCACTTGCCTCTTCAATCAATATGACAGTAGGCTTTTCCTTCTTTATCAAATTCTCCGCTACTTGCAACATATTGAGTAGCTTAGATGGTGTCACCACCATCTTATTCATGTAATAGTTCAAAACAAGCTGATTGAAGGATTTTGGTATGGAAAATAGGATGACATCAACCTTTGTTTCAACATCCATCTCTACACCAAGCATCTCCGGTACATTAATGAATGAAATCATCATCGAGACATGTTCCCAAACTGGACTACTTTCCACCATTTTAGTGGACCTAAGGCCTTTTATAGCTGCTTGTTGTGCACTACGATTTTGTTCTCCAAACATCTCCTGCAAGTTATGAATTATATCCTTGGCGGTAGCTAGGCCTTGATACAGCTTTTGCAACACATTGGTCATTGAAGCTAATATGTCGCATTTAGCTATCTCATCTGCCTCATGCCACTTTTTTTTTTTTTTTTATAATTGGGGGAAGGGAGATTCAAACCCTGCTCTTTGGGCAGGAAGATTATGCACCAACCAATGAGACAAATGCTCGGGTGCTGCCTCATGGCACTTGTTAAATGCATTCTTTTGTTCACCTGTGACATCAATTTTATGAAGTTTAGGTGAATTTGTGGTTAACACATGAACTATTTTTTTCAATAGTGAGAACAATGATCAAATTTCTTTTCAAATCCACATAATTTGGACCTGACAATCGATTGCCATCCAAAATTTATGACAAGAGATTAAAGTTGGTCATTTTAGATTTGCACAATAGTGCAAAAATAAATTTTATATCAACATGTATAACACACGCACATATCTATCGAATTTAGGCAAAAATCTATGATGGTACCTCACTAGAATATTAATAATTCCCAAATTAAAATATAATAATTACATTCAAACATCTAAGTGTGTATAAGAAACCATATTCCTATATATACAATTAAAGTTTTAGTCTAACAATTACATATACCTTGAATGGAAAAGTCACTTTTACTCATCACAATTATCATCTCATATTTTATTTTATTTATTTTATTGTGGCTCTTGATATTTTTGAGCTTCCAAATATAACATGCTTGATGCTGTTTGGTCACCATGTTAAATATGGTTAAGTGTGACCATTGTCTAAGTGTATTATATGTACTCAAAAGATTATGCCTTCATTTTAGTTGACACTTAATTAAATCATACATACATCTATTTTCTCAAGAAATAAATTGAGCAAACTAATTAGACAAAATCTAACTTATCATTTTGGCTTCATTGAACTCTAATTAATTAGAACCTTAATTTATTGAGAATAAGAGGCCATAGATATTATTTCAATAAAATTATTGTTGGTGTATTTTCAAAATTAAAGGTTATGTCACATGATGAATAGCTATCATTAGCTCAAAAGTTATATCACGTAAAGTGACATAATGTGTCTATTAGATAATAGGTAGATTTTCATGTGAATGGTTATGTCTCTTGAAAAATGACATCCAAAAGTTATGAGACATATTGAAAAGACACCATGGCTCAAAGTTAAATATGGAAAGTTATTGTTTCAAGGTATAACTATCAAACCCAGCCCTATAATATACTTGCCATGTCATTCATGTATTTGACAACATGCTTGCATACTTGAATACCTCGAAAAAATCATCAAAAGTCGGTAGTGTACCTAGTGGTACAACTAAGTTGATTTAAGCCTTGAACCAGTTCAAATAAAGATTTTAAAATGCAATTGAGAGTTATTGAATCTTAGAATGACTTAATATGGTGATTCGGAGTTCAGGGATTGATTTGGAGTTAAATTGAAATTTTCATAACGTAGGGGTAAAATGGTCATTTTTCTACCTGAGGGCAAATTTGAGATGGTGGATGAAATTTTGATCAAGTTTGACTATTTGGAACATAATTTGAGCTTGAGAAGTGAATAATTTTAATTCCGATAATTTTTCGAACATAAGGGCAAAAAGGTCATTTCACGTGTCCACAAGGACGTAATTAGAATTTTTGGAATTTTACACCACCTTGACACTTGTCAAACCCATGAAATTCATTTTATACTTTGGATAATTGAGGGATTTTATGTGGTGGAGAAGAAATGCTTAATTATTAAGTTTTATGTATGGACCAATCACATGGTGACAAGTGTCAAGCTTTAATATTATTATATTTTCCTTTATAAACACAACTAAAACTCTCCCATCTCATTTCTCTTGGCCGGCCAAGGCAAGAACAAAAGGGAAAAAGCATAGAACAAACCCTAGAGAAGAAAATCAAGAGAAAATTCATTGGATTTCAAGGAATTAAGCAAGTAAAGGTAAAATTTCTTAATTCTAGCTTGTGATCTACCTTTCCTATGCATTCTTTTTCAATTACCATGGTTAAAATTCAAGATCTCATGAAGGATTCATGGCTGACCGAATTTAGGGAGAGAAGATTTGATGATTTATTTGGTTAGATTTCAAGGTATTTAGTTGTTTTTAGTTGTTTGGTGATGTTTAGCATGAAAAACAAGCAAGAAATTTCATGCCCCTCACCCACAGTCATTGGCTGAAATTTTCAAGAGAGAAATTGGATAATGGACTTTGATGAATTTCATGCTATTTAGGTGTTTTTAGTTGTTTTATGATATAAGGTGTAAAAATCAAGCATGAAAAATTACATGTTCTACACTAAACCTTCAATGGCCGAATTTTACAAGGAAGATATTGATGATGGACTTTTGTGATATTACATATTATTTAACTTGTAATTGATGACTTGGAGTGTTGGAAGTGGAATCAAGTTAATTGGAGTTGAATTGGATGTATTGGCCAATTAACCGGTGTATAGATCGAATTAGGCCAATACCATTTTATTTCGATACATAATTGAAGCTACGTAGAAACACAATATTTAGATAATAAACCGAACATTTCGCATCCCATTTCATGCATTCATATAGAGCCTAAATTAGTTTTATAACGGTTTAGTACAAATATAGTAAATTGCTTGTTGTGCATTATGTTTAGGTGGTGAAACTTCGGATAAGGGTAAGGATATTATACCCGAAGATTGGGAGTAGGGGTACTTCGACTCCCGATATTGTGAGTAACTTTATTATTGTCTTAATTATCTAAAGTAGTTTTTATTCGTTTTTGTGATTTTATAGAAAAATGAGTTTAAATGGTAAATCCTTATATTTTATAAGTAAAATGTGATTAAATGAAATGAGGTTTATAAATCATTTTAAAATTGAATGATGATTTTAAAAATTGAGTAATTGGAGACTGTTTGATTGTGTTGTAAATTTATGGTTTGAATTGAATGGCTTATGGTGATATTGGCATGAATGGCTGAATTGGAAATTGTGTTGAAATTGTATGAACTGTTTGTTTTGTCTTAACAGGCTGGGTAGTAATATAATTGCCTTGTCATGCTGTCGAAACTTTTATTGATTTGGTGGGATATTGATTAGTCACTGCAGTGGTGGGTTTTTGTGGACCAACCTATTAGAGAGGAGCACGGTAAACCCAGTTATATTTTACCTTGGTACGAGAGGCGCGGAGGGTATCTCCTAAGGTAAAGCTTTAGAGTTCACTACACGCTAAACCACCACGTGAAGGTGAACTCAGCCAATGCCAAGGAACGACTATGCTTTTAAACGTAAAACTGTGTTTTATGCGTATATAAACTTTTCTTTAATAGCCTTGGTGGACTCGGTTTGATGCCCCAACCAAGGTATCCCCGAGAATGAGTTTTGGTACGAGCCAAATTTTTAAGAAATTCATAAGCCATGTTGATTATTTGAGTGAAATGAAATTATTTTATTTAGTTGAAATGAGTTTGAAACGTTATGAATCATAGTACGATGAACTATTTTAAGTTGTCTCCATTTACTCGATTTTAGATATTTTAGATGCTGTTTGTTTACTCACTGAGTTTATATAAACTCACCACCCTCCTTTCCACTCATTCTAGGATCAAGACATTCCATAAATAGTTGATTACATCGAGGGTTATTATTGGACTTGCCTCCTTTGAAATTATAAGTCCACAGCTTTTGTTACCTTTGGTCATTCGGGGGCCTACATGTCATTGTAAATTAAGTTACATACTCTGGTTATCTGTGTTACTGTATGTATGGATTTATTTTGCTTTTACGCTAAAAAAATTATTTACGCAGAGTTCTATTAATATTATTTTATAAGAAAATAGAATATTTTATTTAATATTTTTATTTTATTCTATTAGCTACAATTTCACCCTAAATGAATGTTTTAGACATAAAAACTTGTTTTTAGTTATGAAATGTGTATTTTCCCCTATATGTTATATTTTTAGTAGGTTTCAAAATTTTTGAGAAAAATGACCAAAATGCCCTTGTGAGACAGAAAATTTTTTTTATTATTGTTTTGATTTGGAAATAGCTTATAATCTTTTAAAATATGATATTTAGTAATTATTGCTCACAGGGGAGATGCGAAAACTGATATTAAGCCTTGCGAGGTTTCGATTGGCATTCAGGGTAATGAATGTCTATCGGGACATTACTACTATTTTCACGGGCTCGAGGAGAGTACTAGGTCATGACAATTTGATTGGTATTAGATCTTTTGGTTTTAAAGTTGTTTTAAAAATTACAATGTCAATGTGGCCCTAAGTTAAGTTAGATTAGATTGAGTTGAATGCATACAATTGCATATAGAACCTAAAGTTGTCTAAATTCATTCTGTCTCTTCTTATAGATCATTATGCCTCATCGACGTGAACACCCAACTCTCACCAGATCGGCTGGGAGGGGAAGAGGTCGTTCTCAACATCGTCAGCCAGATACTGTAGAGGGGGAATCGACTGCATCCACTTTTCGGGCAACACCTGCTGCTGAGCAAACCGAGACTCCTCCACATCCTCCACATCCTCCACCACCTACTGGTATTCCTGCCATGTCTTCTGAGGTAGTTCAGGCATTGGTAACTTTCCTCACTGCTATTACTGGCCAGGCTCAGCCTGGTCAAGCTCTTCTGCTATTCCTCCGGTCGCTCATTCAGTGCCACCACCACCACCTCCTGTTCCACCACAGGTACCTGATGTATCCATTTCTAAGAAACTTAAGGAGGCTAGGCAGTTGGGTTGCATTTCTTTTACGGGTGATCTGGATGCAACCGCAGCTAAAGACTGGATCATTTAGGTATCAGACACACTTACGGATATGAAATTGGATGATGACATGAAATTGATGGTGGCCATAAGACTACTTGAAAAGAGGGCCCGTACTTGGTGGAATTCGGTAAAATCTTGTTCTACTACTCCTTTGACTTGGTCAGATTTTCTAAGGGAGTTCGATGGCCAATATTACACTTATTTTCATCAAAAGGAAAAGAAGAGAGAGTTCTTAAGTCTGAAACAGGGAAATTTAACAATAGAGAAGTATGAGGCTCGTTTTAACGAGCTAATGTCTTATTTGCCTGATCTGGTGAAAATCGAGTAGGATCAGGCTAACTACTTCGAGGAAGGGCTCCGAAATGAAATTAGAGAGTGCATGACAGTGACAAGTAAGGAGTAGTATAAAGAGGTTGTGTAGATGGCTCTACGGGCTGAGAAGCTTGCGACTGAGAATAGGAGGATTCAGGTTGAGTTTGCTAAGAGAAGGAATCCAAATACATCATCCAGTCAGCCACCTAGAAAAGGCAAGGATTTATGTGCTTCAAGGAGTATTACCTCTGCTTCCGTAGCATCTTCCCGCCCCCATTTCCACAGCCTCAGCAGAGGCCTCTGAGATTCAGCAGATTTGTGATAACTATTCCTACGAAGAGTTTTGGAGGTTCTAATAGACGCAGAAATTGTGAGAAATATCATGTTGGGCTGTGTAGGGAGCCTGTACGATGTTTTCATTGTGGTCAACCGGGTCATATTAGGAGTACTTGCCCACGGTTTGGACAAGCTACTATAGCTACTCTATCTCCACCAGCTCACACAGATATGCAAAGGAGAGATTCTTCTGGGTTACCACTGAGACAGAGAGTAGCCATACGGTCCGATGTGGAGAGTAACGCCCTGACACATCCACCCTCTAGACCATAGACTCGTTCTTCGACAAGAGTTTTTGCTGTGACGGAGGATGAGGCACGGGTTCGACCCAATGAAGTGACAGATACTATGTTTTTATTTGATAAAGATGCATATGTCTTAATAGATTCTGGCTCGGACAGGTCTTATGTGAGCACGACATTTGCATCATTTTTTGATAGAAACCTGTCACCATTAGAGGAAGAAATTGTAGTTCACACCTCTTTAGGAGAAAAGCTAGTTAGAAACACTTGTTATAGAGACTGTGGGGTAATGGTTGGTGAGGAAGAATTTAGAGGTGATTTAATTCCTCTAGAGATCCAGGATTTCGATTTAATATTGGGTATGGACTGATTAACTGCACATCGGGCGAACGTGGATTGTTTTTGGAAAGAAGTTGTACTTCAAAATTCTGATCTACTCCCGAGTACTACACCTATTTCCCTTCCTCCGTATCGAATGGCTCCAGTGGAGTTGAAGGAACTGAAAGTCTAGTTGCAAGATTTGGTAGATAAGGGTTTTATTTGCCCTAGCACTTCTCTTTGGGGAGCACCAGTCCTATTTGTAAAGAAGAAGGATGGCACTCTTCGGTTATGTATCGATTATCGTCAGCTGAACCGAGTGACCATCAAGAATAAATACCCTCTATCACGGATCGATGATCTTTTTGATCAGTTACGAGGTGCTATGGTGTTTTCTAAGATTGATTTGAGGTTTGGGTATTATCAGTTGAAGATTAAGGAGCAGGATGTACCCAAAACTGCTTTCAGGACGCGTTATGGGCATTATGAGTTTTTGGTTATGCCGTTTGGTCTGACTAATACCTCAGCAGCTTTTGTGGATCTTATGAATAGGGTGTTCCATCCATACTTAGATAAGTTCGTGATAGTATTCATAGATGACATTCTGGTCTATTCGAAGAATGACAACGAACATGCTTCCCATTTGCGCATTGTGCTGCAAACTTTACGCAAAAAACAACTCTATACCAAGTTTCCTAAATGTGAGTTTTGGTTGAAGGAAGTGGTTTTCTTGAGACATGTTGTGTTTGGAGCTAGAATTTATGTCAATCCCAAGAAGATTGAGACAATTTTACAATGGGAGCAACCGAAAACGGTAACAGAGATTCGGAGTTTCCTTGGCTTAGTCGGTTATTATAGGAGGTTTGTTCAGGGATTCTCATTGATAGCTGCTCCTTTGATTTGTTTGACTCGTAAAGGAGTTAAGTTCGAGTGGGATGATGTCTGTGAGAGTCGATTTCAGGAGTTGAAGAATCAGTTAACCTCCGCTCTCGTTTTGACACTTTCTGTTAATGGAAAAGAATTTGTAGTGTACAGTGATGCCTTTAAATTGGGATTAGGGTGCGTGTTAATGCAAGATGAGAAAGTGATAGCTTATGCTTCCCGACAGTTGAAGAAGCATGAGAAGAATTACCCTACCCATGATTTAGAGTTAGCAGCATTAGTCTTTGTATTGAAAATTTAGAGGCATTACTTATATGGTGAGTGTTGTCGGATTTTTACCGACTATAAGAGTTTGAAATACTTGCTCACCTAGAAAGAGCTTAACTTGAGACAGAGACGATGGTTAGAGTTGACTAAGGATTACGACTTAGTGATTGATTATCACCTTGGGAAGGCAAATGTTGTAGTAGATGCTTTAAGTCATAAATCCTCATCTTCATTAGCAACACTTCGGAGTTCTTATTTTTCGATATTACTTGAGATAAAATCTTTAGGAATCTAATTAAGAAATGGTGAGGATGGAACCCTACTTGCTAGTTTCGTTGTGAGACCTTCATTGTTCAATCAAATAAGAGAATTGCTGAAGTCTGATGATGAGTTGAAACGAGAAGTTCAAAAGTTGCGAGATGGAGAGACTAATGAGTTCAGACTTGGTGATGATGGTATCTTAATGCTTAGGAACCGGGTTTGTGTCCCTAAGGATGATCAGTTGAGACGAGCTATTTTGGAGGAAGCTCATTCTTCTGCCTATGCTTTACATCCCGGAAGCACCAAAATGTACAGAACTATCAAGGAAAGTTATTGGTGGCCGGGTATGAAACGAGACGTAGCAGAGTTTGTAGTGAAATGTCTCACATGCCAACACATCAAGGCGGAACATTAGAAACCATCGGGTACTCTTCAGCCTTTACCTATTTCAGAATGGAAGTGGGAACACGTGACTATGGACTTTGTATTGGGTTTGCCGCGGACGCAGAGTGGGAAGGATGCTATATGGGTGATTGTGGATAGATTGACTAAGTTTGCCCATTTCTTGGCTATCCATAGCACGTATTCCATTGAGAAGCTGGCTAAGCTTTATATAGATGAGATAATGAGGTTACATGGAGTTCCAGTTTCTATCGTGTCAGATCGAGACCCCCGATTCACTTCTCAATTTTGGCAAAAATTCCAAGAAGCTCTCGAAACTAATTTGAGGTTTAGTACTGCCTTTCATCCACAGACAGATGGTTAGTCTGAAATGACCATAAGACTTTGAAGGATATGCTACGAGCTTATGTCATTGACTTTACGGGCAGTTGGGATAGACACTTGCCGTTGGTGGAATTTGCATATAACAATAGTTTTCAATCTAGTATTAGGATGGCACCATATGAGGCTCTGTATGGGAGAAAGTGTTGAACTCCACTCTGTTGGGATGAAGTGGGTGAGAGGAAATTGTTTAATGTAGATCTGATTGATGTGATTAATGACAAGATCAAGGTCATCCAAGGCTATTAAAGATCGCTCAAGACAGGCAGAAAAGTTACTTTGATAGACAGAGAAAAAATCTAGAATTTGAAATTGATGATAAAGATTTTCTTAAGGTCTTTCGTTGAAAAGGTAATAATTTGAATACTTTGAGATATTAAGTTTTATTTGAAATTACTATTGTGGTAAATTCTGGTATCTTGTTGGACAATGAAAGGTGTGATCCGGTTCGCAAAGTGAGGAAAGCTCAATTCGAGATACATTAGACCCTTTCGTGTTATTGAAAGGATTAGGCTAGTGGCATATAGATTGGAGTTACCCCCAGAGTTGGATTAGATTCACAACGTCTTTCACGTCTCGATGCTGAAGAAGTATGTACCAGATCCCTCCCATATCTTTGAGACGCCTTTGATTGAGTTGCACGAAGATTTAAAGTTCGAGGTGCAGCCTGTACGTATTATAGATCGAAAGGATCGAGTATTAAGGAACAAGAGCATTCCAATGGTTAAAGTGTTGTGGAAGAATGCCCGTATGGAGGAGATAACATGGGAAGTCAAGCATCAAATGAGAAGACAATACCCCTACCTTTTCTCCGAGTTCGATCAAAATTTTATTTTAAGGGGGACAATGCTGTCAAGCCCAGCCCTATAATATACTTACCATGTCATTCATGTCTTTGACAACATGCTTGCATACTTGAATACATTGGAAAAATCGTCAAAAGTCGGTAGTGTACCTAGTGGTACAACTAAGTTGATTTAAGCCTTGAACTAGTTCAAATAAAGATTTTAAGATGCAATTAAGAGTTATTGAATTTTAGAATGACTTAATATGGTGATTTAGAGTTCGGGGATTGATTTGGAGTTAAATTGGAATTTTCATAATGTAGGGGTAAAATGGTCATTTTTCCACCCGAGGGCAAATTTGGGATGGTGGATGAAATTTTGATCTAGTTTGCCATTTTGGAACATAATTTGAGCTTGAGAAGTGAAAAATTTTAATTTCGATAATTTTTCGAACATAAGGGCAAAAAGGTCATTTCACGTGTCCATAAGGAGGTAATTAGAATTTTTGGAATTTTGCACCACTTTGACACTTGTCAAACCCATGAAATTCATTTTATATTTTGGATAATTGAGGGATTTTATGTGGTGGAGAAGAAATGCTTAATTATTAAGTTTTATGTATGGACCAATTACATGGTGACAAGTGTCAAGCTTTAATATTATTATATTTTCCTTTATAAACACAACTAAAACTCTCCCATCTCATTTCTCTTGGTCGGCCAAGGCAAGAACAAAAGGCAAAAAGCATAGAACAAACCCTAGAGAAGAAAATCAAGAGAAAATTCATTGGATTTCAAGGAATTAAGCAAGTAAAGGTAAAATTTCTTAATTCTAGCTTGTGATCTACCTTTCCTATGCATTCTTTTTCAATTACCATGGTTAAAATTCAAGATCTCATGAAGGATTCATGGCTGACCGAATTTAGGGAGAGAAGATTTGATGATTTATTTGGTTAGATTTCAAGGTATCTTAGTGTTTTTAGTTGTTTGGTGATGTTTAGCATGAAAAACAAGCAAGAAATTTCATGCCCTTCACCCACAGTCCTTGGCTGAAATTTTCAAGAGAGAAATTGGATAATGGACTTTGATGAATTTCATGCTATTTAGGTGTTTTTAGTTGTTTTATGATGTAGGGTGTAAAAATCAAGCATGAAAAATTACATGTTCTACATTAAACCTTCAATGGCCGAATTTTACAAGGAAGATATTGATGATGGGTTTTTGTGATATTACATATTATTTAACTTGTAATTGATGACTTGGAGTGTCACGACCCGGAACCTCCCTCTTTAAAGTAGTTTACTTGGTCTTGCTCCAATCTCACCAACTTAGGTACATAAAGCGTCAGCTCGTTAAAGTGAGTTTCATACTCTTCAATGGTCATGTTCCCTTGTTTCAAGCTCAGAAATTCTCTCTTTTTCTCTTTCTGATGGAAATAGGTGTAGTACTGACCATCGAACTCTTGGAGGAAATCCATCCAAGCCAGCGGTATAGAAGAGCGAGACTTTACTGAACTCCACCAAGTACGGGCTCTCTTATCAAATAACCGTGTAACCACCTTCAATTTCATCTCATCATCTAATCCCATATCTGCCAGTGTCTCCGATACTTGAATAACCTAATCCCTAGCTGCGGTCGTATCCAACTCATTAGTAAACGAGACGCAACCTAACTGTCTAGTTTCTTTCAATTTCTTAGAAATGGAGATGTCCGGTGTTTAGGGTGAAATAGGAGGTGGTGGTACTGGGGCTGTTACAGGGGAAACAACGGGTGAAACTGAACCAGCCTGAGCTTGACTCGTAAGAGTAGCGAGAAAAATCGCTAATGCCTGAGCTGCCTCGGGTGACATGGCAGGTATGCCAGGAGCAGCAACAGGTAGTGGAGGAGGTATAGGAATGTCAGTAGACTCAGCAGTAGGAACTGCTCTAAAAGAAGATGTAGCCGACTCCTTTTCTATGGAATTCGACCGACTCTGTCTAGGGTGACCTCTTCCCCTACCGATAGATCTAGTGATAGGTGGTAGCTCACGTCGAGGAGGCATAATGATCTACAGAAAGAACGAAATTGGTTTAGACGACTTAAGACTCTGTATGCAACTGCATGCAACTAACTAATCTTAACTGGGCCACACTGACATTGTAAATTATTTTAAAATAACTTTGAATCCAAGAACTTTAAAAATAAAAAACTTCTTTCAAAACCATAAGCTTTTAAACCAAAAGCTCTAATACCAATTAAATTCTTCCACCCCTCTGGACACCGGCGGCATTCAATGGTACCTATCAGAGCACTCGGCAAGAGGTGTACTTCACTCCCACCCAAGTGTAAAGCAGTCCCTTCCCTCATCTTCCAAGCTCCTGGGCGGAGAGTCATACTTCGCCATAGATCATGTGCGAGAGTTCTCAAGAATAGGGTTATCTTTTCCTTTGCTCTGATACCAACTGAATTGTCATGACCCGGAACCTCCCTCGGGCCCATGACAACCGTCGCGATGTCCCAATTGATACTCATTACCCGGAATACCAATCGGAACCTCGCAAGGCTTACATATAAGTTTTAAACAATTTTCAGTCATTTTCGGCTCAAGTAAATCAAAAGACAAAATTATTTTAAAAGGATTTATAGACAAATATTACTATTCAAAATATTGATTAAATATAATATTTTTATATAAAATAATATTTATAGAAACACGTGTAAAAATCTTTTGTAATGTGAAAGTACAATAAATTCATACATATAATAATTTACAAAGTTATAATGTACAATAATAATTACAATGACATGTGGCCCCTAAATACAACAAGTGTTGGTGATAGTAACCTATTGTCTGTGAGATAGAGGGGTCAACTGGAATCCTCGACAAAATCGGTATCTATAAGCTACCACTGGCCTGAAATATTTGAAAAGGAGGTGGGTGAGATTTCGCAATCCTAATGAGTAAACAGACATTATCATAAATATTTAAAGGCGAGTAACATAGAGGCAAGTTTAAACAACAAATTACAAACCATTTCATAAGGTTTTCAATTTATTTCTTAAATCATAAAATATTTGTAATTTACCAAAACAGTTGTTAAGGCTTCTGACTTTTATTAAAAATAAGGCTCAAGCCAAAACTAATCTTCGGGGATACCTTGGCCGAGGCATCTAACCGAGTCTGTCAAGGTTGTTAAGATATTTACACGTGAAACACATTTTTATTTTTAAAACAAGTTGTTCCTTGGCGTTGGCCGAGTTACACATTCACGTAGGAGTTCGATGTGAAGTGAGCTCTAACACTACCCCGGGAGTTACCCTTCTCGCCTCTACTACCGGAGCAACTATATAACCGGGTTTATCGTGCCCCTCTAATAGGCAATCCATAGAAATCCGTCACTGCAGTGACTAAACCCACCAATTTTAATAAAATTTCGACAGTATAATGTGGCTTTTATTTATTTACCTAACCTGCATATTAAAAGACAACTTACATAAATTTCCAATGCAATTATAACATATAGCCACATATACTCATATATGATAAGCCATTCATAGGAAAATATATATTTCAAAATAATTGACAGCCTCCAATTACTCAATTTCATAATCAACACAAATATATTTTTATTTGTCACATTTATCTCTAAAACATCAAAAATTCTATTTTAATCTCATTTTCATTTCATAAAATCCATGAAGAGCATTTAAAAATAAACTCTAGATAATTTACAATAATAATAAGTTTACTCACCGTTTGTATAAACTAATTGCTTTTTAGGTGCCCCGATCACTGTTCGTCGGGGTATGACTTCTTTGCCTTTACCGGAAGGCTCTCCTCCTAAACACATTGCAAAATTTATCCAATTCACCACATTGATGCTAAATCACTATATAATTGACTTAAATCCTATACTAATGCATGGTATGAAATGCAATAGCCTAAAACGGCTTAAACGCGGTATTAACCTATTTTTTGCACTTTACCCGTTAAATTGCTAACGCGCTCCATTTTAGCTCTAAATTGTCCCATTTTCTCTCCAACATTTCTAACCATTAAATATCAGCCAATAACCTTCTAAAATCACAAAAATCAGCTCACTTTCCTTCTTGGAAAATTCGGTCAAAAATGAGACATTTACTTGGTTAATTTTTCACTTTGTTTTTCTATCACATTTAACCATTTTTCATCATTTTCTCTTCATTTCTCTTAGAATAAAAATCAGTTCATCATCATTGTACATCAATGCATATTCGGCCAAGGGTGGGTATTGTGAGAATTTTATGCTTTCTTACCCAATTTGATTTCTATACACATTTAACTAACTAAAACTACTAATTTAACTAAGAATCAAAACTTAAAAATTTCAAAATCTCTCCCCTTGAAATTCGGCCAGCCCTTGGTTTCACTTTTTGATCTCTCTCCTCAAGCATGCTAAATGAAAATAAAGGCATAGAAAAGGTAGAAATCAAGCTAAAGTCAAAAAATCTTACCGTTAGACATGTAAACGGATGAAAAACGCGATTTCCCCTTTGAATTTTCTAGTTTTCCTTTGGTTTTTCGCTTTTCTTCCTTTCCTCTCTATTTCTCTCTTGTTCTCTCCTTATGGCCGGCCATCACTTAATATGGGGTTTAAATGGGCTGAATTTTCATTAAAATAATATTAAATCATTAAAAAGTGCCATGTGTCACTTTCTCGTTGGCCCGTTTTTAAAATTTGGTTTTTTAAACTTCAATTTTTCACCACTTAAAATACCATAGTTATTCATACCAAAGATAAGTAAATCGTATGATTTTGACAAGTTTTGGGTGATGAAAATTACGGTTTTTACCCCAAGGTGACAAAATTACCGTTTTGCCCCTATGTTTCAAAAATTACCGAAATTGAAATTTTTCACTTCTTATCATTAAATTATACTCCAAATAGTTAATCTTGGTCAAAAATTTCACTCCATGATCAAATTATTATCTTAGGTGGCAAAATGACGATTTTATCCCTAAACATCAAAATTTTCAATTTTTTTCCAAATGAACCCTCGAACTCTGAACAATCATTTTTAGTCATTCTTGGACTGTAAAATATCAAATTTCATTCTACGATTCCTATTTGAACTAGTTCGAGGTTAAATTAACTCAAGTGTACCGTTAGGTACAATACCGGGTTTCGTCTATTCTTAGGACTTTTCTAGCATAATAACATGCTACTTAGTGCATGTATGTCATGACGTGTTTATAGGGTCGGGTTTTACATGGAGTGTTGGAAGTGGAATGAAGTTAATTGGAGTTGAATTGGATGTATTGGCCAATTAATCGGTGTATAGATCGAATTAGGCCAATACCATTTTATTTCGATACATAATTGAAGCTACGTAGAACACCATATTTAGATAATAAACCGAACATTTCCCATCCCATTTCATGCATTCATATAAAGCCTAAATTAGTTTTATAACGGTTTAGTACAAATATAGTAAATTGCTTGTTGTGCATTATGTTTAGGTGGTGAAACTTCCGATAAGGGTAAGAAAATTGTACCTGAAAATTGAGACTAGGAGTACTTCGACTCTCGATATTGTGAGTAACCTTATTATCATTTTAATTATCTAAAGTAGTTTTTATTTGTTTTTGTGATTTTATAGAAAAATGAGTTTAAATGGTAAATCTTTCTGTTTTATAAGTAAAATGTGATTAAATGAAATGAGTTTTATAAATCATTTTGAAATTGAATGATGATTTTAGAAATTGAGTAATTGGAGACTGTTTGATTGTGTTGTAAATTTATGGTTTGAATTGAATGGCTTATGGTGATATTGGCATGAATGGCTAAATTGGAAATTGTGTTGAAATTGTATGAACTGTTTGTTATGCCTTAACAGGCTGGTAGTAATATAATTGCCATGTCATGCTATCAAAACTTTTATTGATTTGGTGGGATATTGATTAGTCACTGCAGTGGTGGGTTTTCATGGACCTGCCTATTAGAGAGAGGCACGGTAAACCCGATTATATTTTACCTCAGTACGAGAGGCGCAGAGGGTATCTCCTAAGGTAAAGCTTTAGAGTTCACTACACGCTAAACCACCACGTGAGGGTGAACTCAGCCAAAGCCAAGGAACGACTATGCTTTTAAACGTAAAAATGTGTTTTATGCATATATGAACTTTTCTTTAACAGTCTTGGCGGACTTGGTTGGATGCCCCGACCTAGGTATCCCCGAGAATGAGTTTTGGCACGAGCCAAATTTTTAAGAAATTCATAAGCCATGTTGATTATTTGAGTGAAATGAAATTATTTTATTTAGTTGAAATGAGTTTGAAACATTATGAATCATAGTACGATGAACTATTTTAAGTTGTCTCCATTGACTCGATTTTAGATCTTTTAGATGATGTTTGTTTACTCACTGAATTTGTATAAACTCACCACCCTCATTTCCACTCATTCCAGGATCAGGACAATACATAAATAGCTGATTACGTTGAGGGTTATTATTGGACTCTCCTCTTAGAAATTGTAGGTCCATAGCCTTTGTTACCTTTTGGTCATTCGGGGCCCACACGTCATTGTAAATTAAATTACATACTCTGGTTATCTGTGTTACTGTATGTATGGATTTATTTTGCTTTTACGCTACAAAAATTATTTACGCAGAGTTCTATAAATATTGTTTTATAAGAACATGAAATATTTCATTTAATATTTTTATTTTATTCTATTAGCTACAATTTCACCCTAAATGAATGTTTTAGACATAAAAACTTGTTTTTAGTTATAAAATGTGTAATTTCCCCTATATATTATATTTTCAGCAAGTTTCAAATTTTTTGGGAAAAATGACCAAAATGCCTTTGTGAGACAGAAAATATGTTTTTATTATTGTTTTGATTTGGAAATAACTTATAATCTTTTAAAATATGATATTTAGTAATTATTGCTCATAGGGGAGGTGCGAAAACTGATATTAAGCCTTGTGAGGTTTCGGTTGGCATTCAGGGTAATGAATGTCTATCGGGACATCGCGGCAGTTGTCACGGGCTCGAGGAGAGTACCGGGTCGTGACAATAACTCAAAGGTTATGTCTTATGAAATGAAAAGTTATCTTTTCATAAGATGACTTGTCACGACCCAGAACCTCCCTCGGGCCCATGACAACCGCCACGACGTCCCGATTGACACTCATTATTCGGAATGCCAATCGAAATCCCGCAAGGCTAACGAATCAGTTTCTTGCCTTTCTTGTGAGCAATCGTTGTTAAATATCGAGTTTTTAAGAAAATATAAACTATTTTAGATAAAAAACAATCAAAATAAAATTTTTACCACATAGGGGTATTTTGGTCATTTTTACCAAAAAATTTTGAAACCTGATAAAGATACAAAGTATGGTAGAAAAATATCCACTGCCGATTAAAAATAAATTTTTGTAATCTAAATCATTCATTTAGAGTGAAAAGTTAGCTAATTAAACTAAATAAAAATATTTGATAATATATTTCATTTTCTTATAAAACAATTTTTATAGAACTATACATAAATAATTTTTGTAGCGTGAGAATAAAATAAATTCATACATACCATAATTTACAAAGTTATAATGTACAATAATAATTACAATGACAAGTGGCCCATAAATACACCTAGTATTGGTGATAGTAACCTACTGTTTGTGGGATAAAGGGGTCAACTGAAATCCTCGACAAAATCAGATATCTACAAGCTACCACAGGCATGAAATGTTTAGAAAGGAGATGGGTGAGATTTTGCAATCCCAATGAGTAAACAGATATTATCATAAATATCTAAAGGCGAGTAAAATGGAGGTAAGTTTAAACAACAAATCACAAACCATTTCATAAGGTTTTCAATTTCTTTCTTAAACCATAAAACATTTGTAATTTACCAAACATTTGTCAAGGCTTATAACCTTTATTAAAAACATGGCTCAAGCCAAAATCTAGTCCTCGGGATACCTTGGTCGAGGCATCTAACCGAGTCCGCCAAGGTTGTTAAGATATTTACATGTTAAACACATTCTAGTTTTGAAAACAAGCCATTCCTTGACGTTGGCCGAGTTACACATTCACGTGGGGGTTTGACGTGAAGTGAACTCTAACACTACCCCGGGAGTTACCCTCCTCGCCTCTAC
>NC_030850.1:23099711-23106454 GCF_000208745.1 Theobroma cacao | reverse complement strand
GCCAAGGGTGGGTATTGTGAAAATTTAATGCTTTCTTGCCCAATTTAATTTCTAAACACATTTAACTAACTAAAACTATCAATTTAACTAAAAATCAAAACCTAAAAATTTCAATTTCTCCCCCCTTGAAATTCGGCCAGCCCTTGATGTCACTTTTAGATCTCTCTCCTCAAGCATGCTAAATGGAAACAAAGGCATAGGAAAGGTAGAAATCAAGCTAAAGTCGAAAAATCCTACCGTTAGACGCGTAAACGGGCGAAAAACGCAAATTCCCCTTTGAATTTTCTTGTTTCTCTTTGGTTTTTCTTTTTTTTCTTCCTTTCCTCTCTATTTTCTCTCTTGTTCTCCCTTATGGCCGGCCATCACTTAAATTGAGGTTTAAATGGGCTGACTTTTCATTAAAATAATATTAAATCATTAAAAAGTGCCATGTGTCACTTTCCCATTTGCCCATTTTTAAAATTTCATCTTTTAAACTTCAAATTTTCACCACTTAACATACCATAGTTGTTCATGCCAAAAATAAATAAATCCTATGATTTTGACAAGTTTTGGATGGTGAAAATTACGGTTTTTACCCCGAGACAACAAAATTATTGTTTTGCCCCTATGTTCCGAAAATTGCCGGAATTGAAAATTTTCACTTCCTATCATTAAATTATACTTCAAAAAGTTAATCTTGGTCAAAAATTTCACTCCATGATCAAATTATTATCTTAGGTGGCAAAATGACGATTTTTGGCCCTGAACATCAAAATTTTCAATTTTACCCCTAATGAACCCTAGAACTCCGAACAATCATTTTTAGTCATTCTTGGACTATAAAATATTAAATTTCATCATACAATTCCTATTTGAACTAGTTCGAGGTTAAATCAACTCAAGTGTACCGTTAGGTACGATACCGGGTTTCGTTTATTCTTAGGTACTTTCCTAGCATAATAACATGCTACTCAGTGCATGTATGTCATGACATGTGTTTATAGGGTCGAGTTTTACATGACTATTGAAACTGTCAAGCCCGGCTCTACAATATGTTTATTATGCCATTTCTACATAAGAATGCATGTTTGCTTACTTGGGTACCTTGAAAATCGTTAAAGGACGGTAATGTACCAAATGGTACAACTAAGTTGAATTAAGCCTCGAACTAGTCCAAATAGAAATTTTAAGATGAAATTGAGAATTTAAAAACCTCAGAATGACTTAAAATGGTGATTCGAAGTTCGAGGACTGATTTGGAGTCAAATTAGAATTTTCATGATCTAAGGGCAAAATGGTCATTTTGCCACCCGAGGTTAAAATTGGAATGTTGGAAGAAGTTTTTGATCAAGATTGACTATTTAGAACATAATTTGAGTTTGAGAAGTGAAAAATTTTAATTTCAGCATTTTTCTCAGCATAAGGGTAAAATAGTCATTTTGCCACCCTAGGGGTAAAATTGTAATTTTACACCACCCAACACTTGTCTAGCACATGAATTTTACCCAATATTATCATGGATAATTGAGAAAATATATATGGTGGAGAGAGATTGCTTAATGAGTAAGAATGACACATTGACCAATGGAATGGTGACATGTGTCAATTCTCAACCATTTATTATTTTCCTTAAAAATCAGCATAAAATCAGCCCATTTCTCTTCATATGGCCGGCCAAAGCAAGAACAAAGGAAGAACAAATGAAGAAAAGAAGAATAAAAACCCTAGGTGGAAAAATTCAAGGGAAAAGTGTGAAAATTCAAGGAAACAAGTGAAAGAAAGGTAAGATTTTTCAATTAAGCTCGAGATCTCTCTTTCTTAAGCATTTTTTTGTTATTTTCCATGGTTGAATCACATGATTTCATGAGGATACCCATGCTATCCAAACACTTAGAGGGAGGTTTTGATGCTTGATTTGGTTAGATTTCAATGAATTTTAGTGTTTTTAGTTAGTTAGTGATGTGTAGCATGAAAATCAAGCAAGAAAAATTCATGTTCTTCCATCACCCATCATTGGCCGAATTCTCCATGTGGAATATTGAGGATGATTTTGATTTTATATCAAGTGATTTGGTTAGGAATTAGTGATTTATGGTGTGAGAATCAAGTAGGAAAAATTATAGTGTTGATGCACCCACCATGGCCGAATTTTCCAAGAGAAAATGTGAGAATGATTTTGCCATATTTCAAGTTATTTAATTTGTGTTTGATGATTTGGAGAATTGGAAGAAAAATAGAATTAAATGGAGTTAAATTGGACATATTGGCCAATTAATCGGGTGATAGATCGAATTAGGTCAATATCGTTTTATTTAGGTACACAATTGAATTTGTGTAGAACACTGTGTTTAGACGATAATCTGAATAATTTACATCCCATTTCATGCATTAGTATAGAGCCTGAATTGGTTTTATAACAATTTAGCACAAATGTAGTAAATGGCTTATTGTGCATTATGTCTAGGTGGTGAACATTCTGGCAAAAATAAAGAGATAGTCCCGAGGATCAATTTTCGGAGTACTCGAAATTCGACTTCCGAAATAGTGACTAACCTTACTATTGTCTTAATTATCTAAAGTGGTTTTTATCTGATTTTGTGATTTTATGGAAAATGAGTTTAAATGGTAAATCTTTATGTTTTATAAACAAAATGTGTTTAAATGAAATGATTTTATAAATTGTCTTGAAATTGAATGATGGCTTTGAAAATAGAGTAATTGGAGACCATTTGATGTATTGTGAATTTATGGTTCTAATTGATTGGCTTATGGCAATATTGGCATGAATGGTTGAATTAGTATTTGTGTTGAAAATGTATAAACTGTTGTTTACCTTGATAGGCTGGATAATGATAAAATTGCCATGTCATGCTGTTGAATTTTATTGAATTGGTGGGTTATTGATTAGTCGCTGCAGTGGATGGATTCCGTGGACCAGTCAATTAGAGGGGGCACGGTAACCCTATTATATTCTTACCTCGGTCAGAGAGGCGTGTAGGGTAACTCCCGAGGTACAACTATAGAGTTCACTTCACGACAAACCACCACGTGAGGGTGAACTCAACCAACACCAAGGAACGGCTATGTTTTTAAAATAAAAACATGATTTATGCGAACATAACTTTTTAATAGCCTTGGCGAACTTGGTTGGGATAGCCCTCGGCCAAGGTATCTCTGATAACTGAGTATAAGAATGATTTTGGCATGAGCCAAAGTTTTAAGAAATTCATAAGCCATGTTGATTACTCGATTTATATGAATTGATTTTATTTGGTTGAAATGAGTTAAAAGGTGATGAATTACAGTATGTTAAACTATTTTATCTATCTCCATTTACTCAACTTTAGATATTTTAGATGGTATTTGTTTACTCACTGGGATTATATAATCTCACCACCCTCTTTTCCACCCATTTCAAGCTTAGGATAGTTGGTAGATAGCTCACTTTGTTGAGGGCTACAGTTGGACTTGCATCCTAAAAAACTGTAGGTTCATAATCTTCATTACTTTTGGTCGTTCGTGGGCCTACGTGTTACTGAAAATTAAATTTTATACTTTGGTTATCTGTATTACAATATGTATGAATTTATTTAGCTTTTACGCTACAAGAATTATTTACCGGTAACTTTATAAATATTGTTTTATAAGAAAATAGAATATTTTATTGAATATTTTTATTATATTCAAATAGTTATAATTTCAGTTTAATATCTAAACTTATTTTTGATTATGAAATATATGTTTTCCACTCGCATACTACATTTTTAGCTGGTTTCGAGATTTTCGAGGCAAAATGACCAAAATGCCCCTGTGAGACAAAAATTATTTTTCTATTGTTTTGATTTGGAAATAGTTTATAATCTCTCAAAACATGATATTTAACAACTGTCGCTCACAGGGGAGGTGAGAAAAATTGATATAAAAGCCTTGCGAGGTTTCGGTCGGCATTCCGGGCGATGAATGTCTATCGAGACATTGCGGTGGTTGTCACAGGCTCGAGGAGAGTACCTGGTTGTGACAGAAATAATACCTTTATCCAAAAGTTGTGTTTGGTAAAAATGTAGAGATGCTTTTTAGACAAAATGTGTCTTTATGAAAAGGTTGTGTCCTTGAAGAAGAGAAGCTTGGAAACCTATATAAAGGGCTCGTTGCCAACCATTTTGACATACCAAAATTCAGAGACAAAACAAGGGCAGAAAAGTCAAGAGTAAAGAAAAGTATTGTGTTTTATAAATAGAAACACTTAAGTTCTCACCAACTACAAAGCTTCCAAATTCCGTATAATCTACTTGCTGCAGAAAGTAGGCTCTAAGGCCAAACAACTTTGCAAAACCCTCGGGTGTATCTAGCGGTCTACTATTGTTAAGTGCAAGACGATGTTAGACATTGGCTTCATTGTATCCTTAAGACTATTCGAATTATTCCCCTTTGCATACCGAGTGGTGGGGGCAAAATAAGTTTTAAAGATAGCGTCTATTTAAAGGCTCGGCTTGAAGTCAATTTTACCCATTCTTGAATACCATATAAACTCCTTTTGCACCAATAGTTTTAAGACTTATTTTCATGGTATTCAAAATGGCTTCACTTAAGGAGATGGCTATCAACATTGACAAGTTATATCACTTTGTAGAAGAATCTATGGACAAGATTCATTTGTGGCAATATGATTCTACATCAGATCATAAGATAAGTATTCTTTCCTTACTTGATATGAATATGCATGATATTATATTTGATATGGATGGAAAACGTATATTGGTTAGAAAGAAGGATATTGTTATATTCATATATGATCTTGATATGAATAAGGTTATTGTTGTGTCTTCTATAATTGACATACTTCTCCCATCATGGAAAGATACTAAGAAAAGGTATACGAAAGAGAAGATATCTCTTGAGGACCTTGGTAATCATTTTTGAATAAAAGAAGATTATCGCAAACAAGAAGAAGTCAAGCAAGATGAAAAAGAAAAAGATTCTAATGAAAAATATCTTGTGAAAAGAATCTTGAGACTTCAAAGGTCCATATGATGGAACACAAACCATTAAACAAGTCGGTCAAAAGAAAACATTCTGTGGGTATGAATGACAAAATTCATAAGTTCAAAAGGAACAAAAAGGGGCCATGTTTCCATTGTAACAAACTTGGTCACTTTAAGGCGGAATGTAAACTTTTGAAAACAAGACACAAGGTGTGTACAACAATAAATTTGTGGCTGTGGTTTCTGAGGTCAATCTTCTCCAAGATGATGGAGCATGGTGGATTGACACTGGTGCAACTAATCATGTATGCAACAATAAGTGCTTTTTCAAGACTTTGAAAGAAGTTAATGATGGAAACGTGCTATACATGGGAAATTCCTCCACTACACAAGTGAAAGGAAAAGGCACCATGGAACTCATGTTTACTTCCGGGAAAATACTTATACTAAATAATGTATATTATGTATCGAAAGTTAGAAAGAATCTTGTGTCAGGTGGCTTGTTGAATAATTATGGCTTCAAATTAGTATTTGAAGCAGAGAAGTTCATCTTTACAAAAGGTGGACAATATGTGATAAGTGGACATGTGGCATTCCTATTATACATTAAGGTATAGTGATGCCATTATGTAAATACCATCACGGCCCATGTGATAGGTGGGCATGTGGTGTCACAACCCAGAATTCCCATCGAGCCCGTTACAACCATCGCGATGTCTCGATTGATATTCATTACCCGAAATTCCAACCGAAACCTCACAAGGCTTTTGCATCAGTTTTACTTCTCCCCTGTGAGCAACAGTTATTAAATACCATGTTTTAAAGAAATATAGACTAATTTCAAATAAAAAACAATCAAAAGTAATTTCTACTACACAGGGGTATTTTGGTCATTTTACCTAAAATTTTTGAACCCTGGTAAAAATATGATATATGAGTAATAAGCATCCATTTCATGTCTAAAAATAAGTTTCGTTGTCTAATTCATCAATTTAAAGTGAAATTATAGCTATTCAAATTAAATAAAATATTCTATTTTCTTATAAAACAATATTTATAGAACTCTGCGTAAATAATTTTTGTAGCGTAAAAGCAAAATAAATTCATATATATAATAGCACACTAAACCAGGTATACAAAAATATTCTACAATGACATGTGGGCCCCAAAAATAACAAAATAAACAAGACTATAGACCTGCGATTTCTAAGGGTGCAAATCCAAAAGCAAACCCTCGACATAATCAGCGGTCTACAGACTACCCTGAGCTTGAAATGGGTGAAAAGAAGGGGTAAGTTTTTATAAACCCAGTGACTAAGCAAAATTCATCTATACATAATACACGACACGTAATTCAATATATTTGTGCCAAATTGTTATAAAACTATTTCAGACTCTATATGAATGCATGAAGTTGAATGAGAAAGGTTCGGATAGTCACTTAAAGACGGTGTTCTACGTAGGTTCAATTGTGATCGGAAGGAATTTGTATTTGACCTAATTATAACTATACACCATTGATTTAACCAAAACATCCGATTCAACTCCAAATATATTCATTACACTTCCAATAAATTAATACACCAAAGCATTATAATGAACTTGATTGTTGACTAACTTCACCATGTTTCGAAATTCATTCCGATTCCGAACTAACATACTAATCAATGTCTACATAGTCTCGTAAATCCATATATATCATTAGGAATCAAACCCAAGTCCATTTACTATGATTTTCTCAGTTTCCATCAAGCCATTTTCTAAAGGAACTATACTTTT
>NC_030850.1:23079352-23098177 GCF_000208745.1 Theobroma cacao | reverse complement strand
CATATTCAGCCAAGGGTGGGTATTGTGAAAATTTCATGCTTTCTTGCCCAATTAATTTCTATACACATTTAACTAACTAAAACTACCAATTTAACTAAAAATCAAAACCTAAAAATTCCAAAATCTCTCCTCGAGAATTTCTGCCAGCCCTTGGTTTCACTTTTTGATCTCTCTCCTCAAGCATGCTTAATGGAAATAAAGGCATAGGAAAGATAGAAATCAAGCTAAAATCGAAAAATCTTACCATTAGACGCGTAAACGGATGAAAAATGCGATTTCCCCTTTGAATTTTCTAGTTTTCCTTTGTTTTTCTCTTTTCTTCCTTTCCTCTCTATTTTCTCTCTTGTTCTTTCCTTATGGCCGGCCATCACCTGAAGTGGGGTTTAAATGGGTTGACTTTCCTTTAAAAAATATTAAATCATTAAAATGTGCCATGTGTCAATTTCCCATTGGCCCGTTTTTAAAATTTCATCCTTTAAACTTCAAATTTTCACCACTTAACATACCATAGTTATTCATACCAAAAACAAGTAAATCTTATGATTTTGACAAGTTTCGGGTGGTGAAAATTACGATTTTTACCCCAGGATGACAAAATTACCGTTTTGCCCTTATGTTCCAAAAATTGTCGAAATTGAAATTTTTTACTTCCTATCATTAAATTATACTCAAAATAGTTAATCTTGATAAAAAATTTCACTCCATGATCAAATTATTATCTTAGGTGGCAAAATAACAATTTTACCCTTGAACATGAAAATTTCCAATTTTACGCCACATGAACCCTCGAACTCCGAATAATCATTTTTTGTCATTCCTAGACTGTAAAATATTAAATTTCATCCTACGATTCCTATTTGAACTAGTTCGAGGTTAAATCAACTCAAGTGTACCGTTAGGTACAATACCGGGTTTCGTATATTCTTAGGGACTTTCCTAACGTAATAACATGCTACTCAGTGCATGAATGTCATGACATGTATTTATAGGGTCGAGTTTTACAAAGAACATGTGATTTTCTTGCTTGTTTTTCCTTCCAAACATCACAAAATGACTAAAAACACTAGGATATTATGAAATCTAGCAAAATTCATCACCAAAACTTCTCTTTCTAGATTTGGCTAGCAAAGGTTCCCTCTTGAAAACTTGAATTTCAGCCATGGAGAATGAAAAAGAATGCATGGGAAAGGTAGATCACAAGATAAAATAAAAAAAATCTTACCTTTACTTGCTTGATTGCTTGAAATCCAACAATTTCTCTTGGATTTTTCCTTCCTAGGGTTTGTTCTTCTCTTTTTCTCTTTGTTCCTTTGCCTGGCCGGCCATAAAAGTGTGAATGTGAAGGTTTTAAGTGAGTTTATATAGGTAATTAAAATAATATTAAAGCTTGACACTTGTCACCTTTTAATTGGTCCATGTTTAAAAACTTAATAATTAAGCATTTCATTCCCACCACATATAATCTCTCACTTAAAAAAATAATGGGTGAAATTCATGGGTTTGACAAGTGTCATGGTGGTGTAAAACTCCAAAATTTCCAATTTCGTCCTCATGGACACTTAAAATGACCGTTTGCTCCTATGTTAGAAAAAATGTCGAAATTGAAAATTTTCACTTCTCAAATTCAAATAATGCTATAATTAATCAAATTTAGTCAAAATATCATCCAACATTCCAATTTTGCCCTTGGATGGCAAAATGATCATTTTGCCCTTACGTTATGAAAATTCTCGAATTAACTCCAAATCAATCCTCGAATTCTGAATCATCATATTAAGACATTATAGGATTCAATAACTCTCAAATACATCGTAAAATCTTTATTTGGCCTAGTTCGAGGCTTTAATCAACTTAATTGTACCACTAGGTACAATACCGACTTTTAATGATTTTTCCAATACATTCACTTATGCAAACATTCTATCAAGCACATGAATGACATGACAAGTATATAATAGAGTAGGGCTTGACATGTGGCATTCTTATTACACATTAAGGTATAATGATGCCAATATGTAAATAACATCAAGGTCCACATGATAAGTGTGCGGCATGTGGCATTCCTATTATACATGAAGGTATAATGGTGCCAGTATGTAAATTTAACATCTTGATATATGGTGCATTCCCATTTTATCATCAAAGGTATAATAGTGTAATATAAATATTCAATATCGTTGATATGGCATTCCTATTGTGCAATAAGGGTACAATGATGCTTGTGTGAACATATGCCTTGATGTGTTAATTTGACATTTTGATTGTACATTAAGGTACAATGATGTCAATTGAGAAAAAAAGGGAATGTGTGCAAGCTTGTAAAGTTCTTGTATGGATTAAAACAAGTGCCTAAACAATGGCATCAAAAGTTTGATAAGGTTGTGCTAGCTAATGGCTTCAAGAATTATCAATGATAAATGTGTTTATAGTAAGTTCCAAGTGTCATCATTTGTGTATACGTGGAGGACATGTTAATCTTTGGTACCAATTTTGGAACTAATGGGAGACACAAAAAGGTTATTGTTAAAGAATTTTGACATGAAAGATATGGGTATGGCGGATGTTATTCTTGGAATAAGAATAATGAGAGACAATAATGGCCTAACATTATCTCAATCTCATTACATCGAAAAGATTGTAATGAAGTATGGCAAGTCAGATTGTATGCCAATGACTACACCTTATGATTCTAATTTAAGGCTAATACCCAACAAAGACAAGCCAATAGCACAAAATGAATATGCAAAGGTGATTGGATGCCTAATGCATGCAATGGTCTACACAAGGCCGGATATTGCTTTTGCGGTAGGGATGCTAAGCTGATTTACAAGTAATCCAAGTAAACAACATTGGTATGCTGTTCATAGAGTTCTAAGGTACTTAAATAGTACAAAGAATTATGGCATTTGTTATTTGGGTTTTCCTTCAGTTTTAAAATGGTATACAGATGCTAGTTGGAACTTAAATGGAACAGATCATACCTCTACGACTGGTTGGATTTTTACAATTGGTGGGGGTGCTGTTTCTTGGGGTTCTAAAAAACAATCTTGTCAAGCAGACTCCACCATGGCTGCTGAATTTATAGCCTTAGCATTTGCCACCCAAGAAGCAGAATGATTGAGAGATTTACTCTATGAAATTCCATTGTGGCCTAAACCAATGGCACCAATCTTGATACATTGTGACAATGAAGTAATTGTATCAAAGGCATATAATCAAGCTTACAATGGAAAGAGTCGATATATTGGACTTCGACATAGCATTGTAAGACAAAGAATTAGTGATGGTATAGTCACTATAAGTTATGTGAGGTCTGGTGAAAATTTAGCGGATCCGTTTACCAAAGGTTTTAAAAAAGACTTGGTAGTAAAGACCTCAAGCCTATCAACTAAATCTCCAATGGTGGGAGCTCACCTCGACACTTGTGGCCGACCTGCAAGTCTTGGGTACTGACCATTCTACCACATGGAGATTGCAAGCACTAAAATATGTTTTCCATCCCAAGATGTATAGTGCTTGGTTCCATAATGTGTAAGGTAAGGTTGAACAAAAGTTCTTAATAGAACCATAACATGTATATGTTGAAGTACTATAATTACGGAGTACTTTCGATGGGGGCTACTTATGTGAGTGGAAGTGTGGCTGTTTTTAGGAGCTAAAGGCTTGACTCTGACAGCACTCATGAATGGATACAAAACACAAGGCCATCAAACGTGTTGGCAAAACTAGATACAAAGTGAGCAAGGAAGCTTGTGTGTGTTTAGTGGCTCGACTAGTCAATGAAGAATCGATGGTTCAATGCTTAGTCAACCACTCAATTCAGACTAGAACCAACCACACTCATTAAGTGAAGGTTCAAATTTGCGGGATATCTTCATTTATGCACAAGGTTCCCAAAGTTGTTGGTATTTGGAAATTTTGAAAATGGTGGGGAATTGTTGGTGTATTTTCAAAATTAAAGGTTATATTACATGATGAAAAGCTATCATTAGCTCAAAAGTTATGTCACGTAAGTGACATAATGTGTCTATTAGATAATAGGTAGGTTTTCATGTGAATGGTTATGTCTCTTGAAAAATGACATCCAAAAGTTATGAGACATATTGAAAAGACACCATGGCTCAAAGTTAAATATGGAAAGTTATTGTTTCAAGGTATAACTCAAAGGTTATGTCTTATTGAATAAAAAGTTATCTTTTCACAAGATGACTATTAAAACAATACCTTTATCTAAAAGTTGTGTCTGGCAAAAATGTAGAGATGCTTTTTAGACAAAAGGTGTCTTTATGAAAAGGTTGTGTCCTTGAAGAAAAGACACTTCGAAGCCTATATAAAGGGCTTGTTGCCAACCATTTTGACACACCAAAATTTAGAGACAAAACAAGTGCAGAAAAGTCAAGAGCAAAGAAAAATGTTGTGTTTTATAAACATAAACACTTAAGTTCCCACCAACTACAAAAGCTTCGAAATTCCTTATAATCTACTTGTTGCAGAAAGTAGGCTCTAAGGCCAAACAACTTTGCAAACCCTCGAGTGTATTTAACGTTCTACTCTCGTTAAGTACAAGATGAAGTTAGACGTTGGCTTCATTGTATCCCTAAGACTATTCACATTATTCCCCTTTGCATACCGAGTGGTGGGGGTTAAATAAGTCCTAAAGATAGCGTCTATTTAAAGGCTCGCCTTGAAGTCAATTTTGCCTATTCTTGAATACCATATAAACCCCCTTTGCACCAACAATTATTCTATTCATTACTTAATATTTTATTTTGAGATTTTATTTGTTGTGTATTATATACACTTTGATGCCTTATATCAAATAGATATAATTCCCACTAACCAAAATTTATTAAGTAGGTTTAATTCTAACATAGTTATCTCATAACAAGATTATTAACCAAAAAATTTATAAAGCACATATATTAAACATGTGATCAATATCACATGTTCTTACTGTTGGAATGAGCCTTGCAGCCAATTGGGATTGGTTAAGGCTTGATTCTAATTATGCAATAGTATCATTCTTGTTGAATGATTAGAGGTTTTCCTTCATAAATAAGACATCAATTATAACAAGTTATAAGTCTAATTGGATGAAGTCTATGAGATTAATATGCCTTGCAAGGAAACTGTAATGAGTTGCAGTTATGAGATTCCTATGTATCAAAACATAATCTCAAAATGTTCCTGGTCAATGTATCATTGAGACTAGACATCAATGATACTTAGAGACTGGTATATTCTATATTCCTTACTTGGAAAGTAAGTAATCGATCTTATAGATTGAAGTATAGAGATGCTTAGAACTAAAATATAGGTGCTTGCCTATGAGAGCAAGTTCACTAAACAGGACCCACCATGAGAAGTGCATTTGGTAATTCACTCTAGTGTCTATGCAACGCTTTTGATGTGTCAGTTGTGTAAATACTCCCTAGACTTGAGACATTAGATTTTCTTATGTGTAGAGTGCTATACTTTGATTCATCCTTACGGGTGCTTAACCAAGGATGTCAAAACAGGATGCTTTTGGGTATAGTATGAAGCATGTGAAGGCAAATGATTGGTCAAGATATGAATCATCACCTCAAGTGTTTTAAAGGACATATCCTATCAGTTATTGGTTAACATTAGCTTATTGAAGTCCTTGGCCAAGGTGACATGGAGATTATGAAAAAGGTTTCATGACTCTCTATAAAGCTAATGCTTTAATTGCAGAAACAAATATGGAGGTTAATAAGAGTAGACACTGTATCAAACTCTTATCATATTTGGGATATATGATGAGGGAATGAATTACATTGATAGACTGTACACTGAAAGGTTGTCAAAGAACCCTTTGACTCTCCCAACAATTGGTTGGCAATGATTCATTGCTAGATGCCATTCTTGGTCTATGGAATTGATTATAAATTAATTGATTAAAATTTATATTAATCAATTAATTCATTAATCAATTCTATTGCCAACATGATGGGAACCTAATGGGTCACACACAATGATTGCATTTGAATTAAATTGGGAGAGTGATGATTTAAGTTAGACTTAAATCACATGCTAGGTAATTAACTTTTATAAACTTAATTAAAAGAGTTTAATTAAGTTTAAGACATAATTATAAATAGTTATAACTATAAGGCCTTGATTGCAAAATATAAAGGAAATTAATTTTAATTTTAATTTTCAAGGACTTAATTAAAAGAGTTTGATTAAGTAATGGGCCCAATATTATAATGTGTTATAATATTGAGGACTTAATTGCAAAATTGAAGTTATTTTAACCTAACTATATATGTCACCTTTCAACTATGTTTCATTTACAAGTTTTTTACAATTGAAGAAAACCTAGTTTTTGTGAAAAAAAGAAAAACGTTTTCTTTCTTTACCACCACTCCCTTTGTGTGAAAGAGAAAATTACTTATGAAGCAATTCTCGAGAGAGGTTCGGCTAAGATTGTGAAAAGAAGAAAAGGACAATTGTTGTCCTCTTTGCGAGCACAAAGTATAGTTAAAAACTCCCTCATTTGTTGAAGGTTCAAGTGCAATTGTGTGTACTATCGTTGGAGGCCAACCACTTGATTGGCTAGGGTTTTTGCTCCTTGTGGTGTTCACGAGATTGCTTCGAGAAGTGCCATTATGATTACAAAATTACTTGGCAAGGGAACTTTCTGAATAATAATTTATTTTGTGCTTTTATGTGTTAAATATTACCAAAGTGATCCATGGGTGGAGGCATGTTTTGGTTGTTTAGTTATAAGTTTTAATTTTCTTTCCGTTGCATATTTTGAATATACCATCCATAGCTAAACCCATCACTTACTAAATATTCTTATATATATATATTAAGAAACCATATTTACCCATTAATTCAATAATGTCTACAACACATTGTAACTGACCTCTTCAAAGAAAAGAATTATCAATGAAGTTTCTTTCATCACAATCTTTATTAATCAATCCTTTTACCATACCATATAACTCATGGGTTTTATGGATAAATAATTTTCATTGTCACATCCAAGTTATGTGATATTAATTCATGATTTTTATTTTGCAGTTTAAAAAATATTTTTCTTAGAAAAAACTTGTATATAATATTAATATTAATAATTGAATTCTACAACACTTTTAGAAAAACTCATTGGTTGAATTTCTTGAGTCCAACAATCTTATTTAGCATATACATAACTAAATGTACCAAGGTACAGCCTGCAAATTCAACATCATCTATTAACATATATTATAGTCATATTATATATATATATATATATATAGATATATATATTAACCTCTCAAGTCTATTAATGAATTATAATACAGTTCTTTTCAATTATTGATAGTGACAAGCTTACATAGTTCTTTTTAATTAGATCTTGTTTATTGTATGTAACTCATACACTACATCCACTTGTTTGCTTTGATATCATTGTCCAAATAGTGGAGTTAAAATATTCTATCTTTTTTATAGAGACATAACAAGTGCAAACTTTAAATAATTGGTCACATTTAACGTTGAACAATTTTGACAAATAAGGAACTTAATAACTATAACTCTCCGCTTAATAGTTCATCAACTATTAGCATAGTTTTTTTTTTTTTACAATGTTACCAAATAGTTTAAGATCATATCATATATGTAATAAATAAATGAAATATCAATTAAAATAGAATATATGTAAAAAAATTGATATAACAATTTATTTATTTAATAAATAATAGAATTAATTTTTTAGAAATATACGTCTAAAATGGTAAACTATGGTGGTCAATGGATTTTGTTAAAGTAAATATATTCTAATTGAAATTTTTTCATTGTTATCCAACTTTCCCTATGAAGAAAAATTGTGGGCATAGTTGGATTACGAATATGATGAACTCTTTTTGGTGTGAATGATTGAAAGATAATTCAAAACTGCCAATTGCTTTAAGAAAGGATTCCCAATTTTGTGTTGCAAACGGATGGGTTGAGTATCATTTTGATGTTTTTGTTCGTTTATTTTTGGGTTCAAGTTTTCTAAAAAAAAATTTAATTTAATTTGCAGAGCCCTTCGTTTCCTCCTTTCTAAAGGATTAATACAACATTAAATATCAAAATTAAAATATTAAAAAGGTCATTACTTTTCCAAACTATCTAAATAATTCATTATCCTTCCAATTATACCTAATTAAGCTTTTTTAAAATATTGTTTTCATTTAGTTAAACCTTTATTTTGCATGAAAATTGTTAAAATTCAATATCTTTGTCACTAAATATTTATGTGATGTTATTTCTACAACATCAACATCTACATGGCATATATATGATAAAAAGGATTTTGTAAATATTGGTGTGACATATCATGTAAGACACTGCTACATGTCATGTAAGACACTGCTACATGTCATGTAAGCATCAATTTTGCATGAGACTTATGTTTGGTAACTTGAAAATAATTTGAAGTAAAAGTTTTTTTTTTACGTTTACAAAAAAATTTAATATTTTTTTGTTATTTGTATAAATTGTCAAAAATATTTTCCTGTTTGGATCATTTTACGTATGATATTTCCATCACTATCCATTTGTAATATTTTTCCATCTTCATCACTTTTCCACCTTAACACCATAACAATAACAATATTCAATAATTGTGCAACACATCCAAAACTTAATTTTCAATATTAAAAAATTATATATAAATAACAAAATAAATAAAAACATATGCATAGATAAAAATTATCCTCTTGTATAATAAAAAAATTCCACATAAATACCAATCATCCTGTAAATATGTATCTTAAATAATAAAAGCTACTAAAAAGATAAAATTAATTATTGTCCTACCAAAAATGAATTGTAGTGGTTGAACCACTTTTTTGCATTGGCTTTATTCAGCAACCACACTAATAGAGAACCAAGAGAAGAAACAAATAGAACAACCCAGTGTGACCATGAATTTAAATCTAGCAACATTGGGTCCCTAATTTAAACAACCATTGCATCCTTGGAAGAAACTCATTTAACGGTCCTAACATTCTGGACAGAATTAGTTTTTGATGAATAGTTCTCATCATAGGCCAAAGAATCACCAATATGGCACATTCCCAATAATGATGCTAAAAACATGAAACATTTTGGATCTTATATCATTCTTAAGACTTCTCCAGAATTTCCAGAAAATATTATGTACAGCCATTTTCCTCAACTTTGAATGTACGTAATGGAAATTGCTTCATAAGCCATGCTTTAATAATCTCTTTGGTAATAATTGGATTATCCTCAAAATTATCTGAAGCTTTTGATATTGGAACAGTCAACAGATACTTGAGCATGCAAAGCCTCTAAAAGAGACTTTTCACATACTTCAACAGCCAAGAGTTTCTGTAGTTTAATAGGTAATAAAGAAGTTACCTCTTTAGGAGAATGAAGAACTCTTGTCACATCTCATTTTATGGTGGAACATGATCAGTACATGGATCTAGACGGGAATAACTTGTTGGGCCCAAGCAAGCATCTTTAACATTCATCTTTAAACATTCATTAGTGTGGAAGCATATTTAAACATTCATAGGCATACAATATCAACTCATGCATACAATCATACGCAACATTACACATATATGGAACTTCTCAACATATTAGTGTAAGTGCAAACATTTCATATATCATTAGAGTGCCACATTTTCAGTGCACTATATCATTTACATATCTCAACACCCTTGAGTGTCCATATGGGCTCTTAAGCCACTTTATACATTTAACATAAAATTTATAATGTAATATGCCCAAACAGTTAGTTACATTCTTGTAACATACCAATAATCCGTAAAACATGTTCATTGTTTGTAAACATAAACATAACATATATTGACTCGTCCGTGGAACATGACCCTATTTGCTAGGCATCAATAAGCTGCTAGACACCTACTAATGAGGAATGAATGGATCATGTCTTGTGACACTGGTTTTTAACAAGAGAGTGCTATTACTGATCTACAACAAAAATATTGAAGGAAAATAATGTGTGAGTCATAAAGATTCCATGAGTGGACACGAGAAATGGGACAAGCTAGGGGATAAGAGTTTTTTGTAACCATGCAATTATAAATATATATGATTCATAAATTCAACATCCTTAGTATAATGATCATATGACATAGTATTTAAGATCTCTTTTAAAGAACATTGCATGGAAAACCACTTGCTTAAAACATTAGAACTCATTTATCCTTGAAAACCTCTTTAAAATCACTTGGATATCCTTTTCTATGACCATTATGTCAATACATTCTAAAATGTATCGATACATGCAAGGAATCTATTGATACCCTCGGTAATGTATCGATACATTTCACATAGAATGCCTATTGTAGCATTTTATTGAAAATGTATCGATACATACTTCATATGTATCAATATTTTCACCATAAAATCCAATTTTCAGGGCATTTTCTTGAATTCTAATTCATTCATAAGTCTTTCTAGCATTGAGGGATCATTCCCTAGGCTAAGGTTTTATCTAACCAAGCTGGTATCACCACATTTGTGAAATCACACCTTGAGTTAGAGGATAAGTTAGGAAATCTTTAGGTGAGCATACAGATGACATGTTTTGAACATCAAACTTAAATTAAACCTTCAAAAGAATTATTGACACTTTTGGTTGTTTTTCACTTTTGAAGTAGAAAATTTTTTAAGTTTGGAAAAGGTCAAAATATGCAATTTTTATAAAATAATCTTTTGGAAATAAAAATTGGTGGTAATGATTCCCTTGATTTTTAGATGACAAAAAATGATTTTTACATAATTTTTGGAGCACGTTTGCTAGGGTAAATGGGAATCGTAAATTTAATTTGAATCGAACTTTTTCGATTTTGTTCTTGAAAGCAAAATATAGATTTTGATTCTTTTGGATTTTGATTTTTGAAATATTTTTATTGAATCCAAAGGGGGGGTTGTTTGCTTATTTACATTAAATATCTTAAGTAAATGGAAAGTAAAAAGTAAAGAGGACATTTACATAAATGGTATTTAATGTAAATAAGTTGGGCTAGTTTTTATAAGCAAACTACCTAAGAAGTAGCATTCTGTCTCAATTGTATTGATACATGTTTATGATGTATCGATACATGTTTATGATGTATCGATACATTTAGCCCAGAAGGGGTTTTTGATAAACATGTATCGATACACAGTCATAATGTATTGATACATTTTCCCTAAAACCAAATGTATCAATACATAAGCCAATGTATCAATACATTTCATTGATTTCAAAAAAATAAAAGGGATAAAAATATATTTTCACACTCTAGCTTATAAATATATCACATTTTTTGAGGGTTGGCAACCCTCAGCCGCATTTGCAAGGTAAAACACCTATGCTTAAGCTCCTCCAACTCATTTTTAGCTAAAATCTTCATTTTTGATGATTAAATGATGTGGTTTTGAGTTGTTATGAAAAAGGTGACATTTTTAAGCTTTGGAAACTTTAAATCTTGATTTCTAGTTTATAAAAATATGATTTTGTTGCCAAGATTTTTTGTTGGTGATTATATCTTAAAGGCTTGGTGATTTCCTTAAGCATTTAAGCTCACCTAAGTTAAAGATGGAAGATTTATGGGTTTCTAAGCATGGGTTTTAACTAGAAAATTAGTTTAGCTAAAAGCAAGTAGTTTCAAAAGTACTTAGAATAATCATTATGAAATCTTATTCTAGGAAATGATTGTGATGATTGTTGTATGATAGGAACACTTGAAAACTCCACGGATAAAGTAGAAATGGAGTTGTGATTGGAGCTAGGTATCGACTCTCTAATTAAGTGAGTGGATACACCTTTTCAAGTATTTTAATATGTAAAGTTAGCATGATTTTATGGAAATAGTTGTTTAAGCATGTTGAAAACTTATTTCCATAAATGGTTTATCAAGGATTTGAACTATAAGGTTTTATGAAGTTTTCAAGGAAATATTCAAATGACTTGATTTGATAATGATTGTGATATGTGTGACACAATGATTTTCAATTGTTTACGAATCTACTATGTATGTAAATATACTACTATGTATTAGTTTTCAACAAGGGGGGACAATCCCTTTTATGTTTGTAGTCCACTCGATTACTCGACCTTCGGGCTAGTGTGGGTACGAGATATTTCTATGGTTAATGTATGAATGTTATTATGCACATGTTAGATACGATGTAGCATGATAAGAATGTTGGATGCATGAGTTCCATCTATGAGATTGTAACATGTATGCCATGAGATGTATGTGTTAAGCATATCATGTACATTATGGGCTAAGCATGTAAGTGATTTATGAGGTTATGAAATGTATGCCATGAGATGTATATGTTGAGATAGTCATATACACTATAGGCTAAACATGTAAGTGATTTATGAGACTATGAAATGTATGCCATGAGATGTATGCGTTAAGATAGTCATATACACTATGGACTAAGCATGTAAGTGATTTATGAGATTATGGAATGTATGCCATGAGATGTATGTGTTGAAATAGTCATATACACTATGGGTTAAGTATGATGATGATTTATGGAGATATTATATGTTCATGATGTAAGCTAAGGATGAGAATGATCCTAAGCTTAAGAGATCTTATGATGATCGTGGGTGAGGTTGAAGTGCCACTCACGCAACTTTGATGATTGTTCACGCAAGGTGAACTAAACGGTAGTTAGGACTTTGTCCACTACTTGCTTGAGTGGGTGGGACCACTCGATAGATCATGGATGAGGCCGATGTGCCATTCACGAGAGTGCACTAGGAACCTAAAATAGTGGGGGTTAAACCACTATTCACAGTATGAGATGGACCCACTCATAGTTAGAATGTTATGACGAATGAGATTAATGAGTTAGATAAATGATTGAATGAGTATTGCCTCATGATATATGCTTAAATGCCTGGTTTATGATTATATGAGCATTGATGATGTTATTCACACTGTAATGTGGTGATGTTGGCTTGGCTAGACAGAAACTTAGCCTAGGGAATAAGCCCTCAATGTTAGAAAGACTTATGAATGAGTTAGCTTTAAGAAAATGTCTAGAAAGCTGGACTCTAAGGCATAAGTATCGATACATAGGAAAAATGTAACAATACATTTTCAATAGAATGCTACAGGAGACATTATGTGTGAAATGTATCAATACATTTCCAAGGGTATTGATAGATTTCTTGCATGTATAGTTACATTCCAGCATGTATCGATAAAATGGTTGTAGAATTTATTTCTAAAGTGATTTTTAAAGAGGTTTTCAAGATTTAAGGGTTGTATGAACTATGCAAGATGTTTTCCATGCAATGCTATTCAAAGGATGATTAAATGCTATATTTCATGAACATCAAGGTAAAGTAAGAGGATTTATGAATCATATGTATTTATAATTGCGTGGTTATGAAAAACTCTTATCCTCTGGCTTGTCCTCTTCCCTGTATCCACTCACGGAGTCTTTGTAACTCACATGTTATTTTTCCTCACTATTTTTGTTGTAGATCAGTGATAGTTCTTTTGCTAGTAGCCAGTGTCATGGAGACGTGGTCTGTTCATTTCTCATTGGTAGGTGTCTAGCAGCCTCTCGATGCCTAGTGAGTTAGGTCATGTTCTGTTGATGAGTCAGTCTATGTTATGTTTATGTTTTCAAGCTATGGACATGTTTTATGGATTATGAGTATGTTATAATAATGGAGCCAAATGTTTTGGCATATTACATTATGAATGTTATGTTAAATATGTAAAGTGGCTCAATAGCCCATATGGACACTTGAGGGTGTTGAGACATGTAAATGTTGTGGTGCACTAGAAATGTGGCACTATAATGATATATGAAATGTTGCACTTACACTAATATGTTGAGAAGTTCCATATATGTGTAATGTTGCGTATGATAGTATGCATGAGTTGATATTGTATGCCAATGGATGTTTATGTATGCTTCTGCATTGATGAATGTTTAATGATCAATGATAAAGAGGCTTGCTTGGGCCTAGTTGGCTATACCCGTCTGGGTTCATGCATCAGTCATGTTCCACCATAAAATGGGATGTGCCAACATTATAGTGTGAATAACATCAATAATATTCATATAATCATAAACTAGGCATTTAAGCATAAATCATGAAGCAATATTCATGCAATCGTTTCTTTGATTCATTAATCTCATTCATCATAACATTCTAACTATGAGTGGGTCTACCCTATTTCGACGAATAGTGGTTTAACCCCCATTATTTTAGGTTCCTAGCACACTTTCATGAATGGTACATTAGCCTTATCCATGATCTATCGAGTGGTCCCACCCCACTCAGGCAAGTAATGGACAAAGTCCTCACTACCGTCTAGTTCACCTTGTGTGAACAATCATCATAGTTGTGTAAGTGGCACATCGACCTCACCCACCAACATCATAAGATCTCTTAAGCTTAAGATCGTTCTCATCCTTAGCTTGTATAAAAAATTCATATAATGTTTTCATAAATCATCATCTTGCTTAGTCCATAGTGTATATGACTATCTCAATACATACATCTCATGACATGCATTTCCTAACCTCATAAATCACTCACAAGCTTAGCCTATAGTATATATGATATGCTTTATACATACATCTCATGGCATACATGTTACAATCTGATAAATGAAGCTCATGCATCCAACATTCTTATCATTCTAAATAGTATCTTACATGTGCATAATAACATTCATACATTAACCATAGAAGTACCTTGTACCTATACTAACTGATAATTCTATTTTATAGAATTATTTTATTCCAATTTTGTTATTAAATATTAGCTAAGTCCTCAATTTTTAATTATAATTTACTTATTTTTAGTTATTTTTATAATTAGTTTATTTTTAAGTGAGTTGTTTTAATTTTATGTTATTCCTTTTAATTTGATTGTTATTTATTAGTTTTTATATTTTCGTAGGAATAAAAGAATTGGGCTTAATTTTGGAAAGTGAGATGCTGAAAGACCCAAAAGTCTACTCGCATATGCTTCAGTTTTTTGGCCATAACTCGAGATACAGAACTCCAAATGATGCAATTCTTAGACCATTGGAAAGATAAGAGATAGAGATACAACTTTTATCAAGATCACTTTACCCAGTTCTGCTTTGAAGATAGAGAAAATCGCATCGGAAAATGGCTGGACGTACTGTGCCGGAAATGGAAAATTGTAAAGATTGACAATTGATTTTTTGGGCCTCTTATTACACTTTTAAGCCCAATTAAACCCTAGGTCAGCTTACAGAACTTTAAGTTAAGCTTATTAGTATAAATAGGATATGTTTAACAACATTAGGGAGACAACCTTTGGAGATTTAAGAAGTTAGAAGTTGAGGCTGAAACTTGGAGATCAAGGCGGCAAATATTGTTTTGGTTTCTTCCTTGGCTTCTATTTTTCTTGTTACTCTCAATGGTTGAATTTATTATAATGTTATTTGTTTTTGCAATTATGAGTAGCTAATTTTCTTTTTCCAGGACTGCAATTGAACTCACATGTAATCTAAGTTTTTAATCTCTTTCTTACTTATTTTTAATGGGATTTGAATTGTTTATTCCAATTTGTTCTTAATGCTTTTAATTGCTTGGCCACCAATTAAATTGATCTAGGAAGCTAAACAATCTTGGGAAAGGGAGTTTAGAGTAGACTAAAATTGGGATAGCATATGATCATATTAATTGATTTGCGTATAGTATAGGGATATACCTATAGGTCATAAGTAGCCAGATTAGAGTCTGCACTTAATGAATCTGTTTTAATTTTAATTCACATAGGGATATTGAAATACCCCATACTTTGATATGGTGATAAATAAAGTTGATCGAATGCAAATTGAGGTCAATTAAAATGTTTAAAAGTGATAAGAGACGAAAGGAGTAGTTTAGGATAAAATATTTCGCAAATGAGAAAATAATAATAAAATAATAATAATTTTATCAGAAGAGAATTTGTGAGATAAAAGGCGATTCAGAAGTCAAGTGAGGCATAATAAGGTATTTCGGGTACCAAGGAGACAAGATAAAATTTTTAGAATAAAATAATATTTTATTAATGAAATAATATTAAAATATTAATATTTAGTCGGATGTCGAAGTCAATCAAGAAGAAGGATCATATAGTTGATCCAAGTGGGGGAGAAGATGATAAGCCCGACTCTATAAAAATATTTATCATGACATACATGTGATGGATAGCATGTTTGCATGCTAAGAGAGTCCTAAAAAATTTACAAAAGTCGATATTGTACCTAGACGTACAATAAATTTGATTTAAGCCTCGAACTAGATCAAATAGAGAATTTACGATGAAATTAAGAATTTTAAAGTCCCAAAATGGTTTAATATGGTGATTCAGAGTTCGAGGATCAATTTGGAGTCAAACCGAAATTTTCGCTATCTAGGGGCAAAATGGTCATTTGCCACTTGGAGACAAAATGGAAATTTTAGAAAAGATTTTTTTTGGCTCCATTTGACTTATTGGAGTATAATTTGACTTATTGGAGTAAGATTTGAGGTTTAGAAGTGAAAAATTTTAATTTCGGTATAATTTGGAGTAAAAGAGTAAAATGGTAATTTTGCCACCCCAGGGGCAAAATTGTAATTTTCCACCACCAGGACATTTTTTCCAGCACATGGTCTTCCTTTATCCTCATTTTGACCATTGACTAATTGTGTGGTGGAGATAAAAAGGATTAAATTTTAAAATTTTAAAATGGACCAATAAGAAAATGACATGTGTCATACCTTTATTATTTTATTGTTTCTTATTAAAAAGGCATAAANCATTTTGACCATTGACTAATTGTGTGGTGGAGATAAAAAGGATTAGAATTTTAAAATTTTAAAAATGGACCAATAAGAAAATGACATGTGTCATACCTTTATTATTTTATTGTTTCTTATTAAAAAGGCATAAAATCAGCCCATTTTCTTCATATGGCTGGCCAAGCAAGGAAGAGAGAGAAAAAGAGGAAGAACAAAGGAAAAAACAAGAAAACCTAGGTGGAAAATTCAAAGAAAAAGTGAAGAAATCAAGGAAACAAGCTAGGTAAGTTAGAATTTCTTTAGTTCTCCTTGATACCTAGCTTACCCATGCTTTTGTTCTTGATTTCCATGGTTGAATATTGAGTTATTATGATGAATTCAATTCTGGAAAAATGGGTTAGGAGAGAGAAACTTGTTAGATTAATTTGATTTTAAGTTATGTTAGTGTTTTAAGTTAGTTTAGCATATTTAGAAACAAAACAAGAAGAAAAGAACTTATTTTCTCCCACAACCATTAATGGCCGAATTTATCATGTGTTGAGTGAGGATAAATTTGATTTTCATTTTAGGAGAATTGGTTAAGAAATGATGAATTATGAGCCTAGAAAAATAATGGAAATTTTCGGAGCAAAAATACGATTTTTACCCACTAGAGGTATTTTCGTAATTTGCTATCGAGACTGATAAATTGAATCTCATTCACAGTCATTAAGGTAATTTAGGTATAATTGGAGTGTAGAAAGTGAGAAGAATTGATTTGGAGTTAAATTGGAGATAATAGGCCGAATTAGGTCAACACCGCATTTAAGCGGTAGTCGGATAAGTTGTATATCATATCATGCATATATACCGAACCTGAATTGATTTTATAATGGTCAAGTATTGATGTGGTGAATTATGTATTGTACATTATGGATAGGTGGTGAGCAAAGTACACTGGTAAAAGTACAGAGATTGTGCTTGGAGACTGGGATTAGGAGTACATCGACTCCTAGAACAGTGAGTAAACTTATTATCGTCTTAATTATCTAGAGTAGTTTTATACAATTGTGTGATTTTATGGAAAATGGGTTTAAAATGGTAAATTGCTATGTTTTAAGAGAAATTGTGATTTTATAAATTTTCTGGAAAATCGAATATTGGTTTTGAAATAGAGTAATTGGAGACTTCTTGCTTGTGTTGCAAATTTATGGTTTTAAATTGAATGGCTTATGACAATAAATGAGCATGAATGGCTAAACTGATTTTGGTGTTAGAATTATTTGTACTAAGTATTCAGCCTTGAGAGGCTAGGTGTCGATAAATTGCCATGTCATGCTAGAATGAATTTTATTGATTGGTGGAGTATATATTAATTATTCACTGCAGAGGGGGTTCCGTGGACCAGCCTATTAAAGGGGCACGGTAAACTCCATTATATTATTACCTCGAACGGAGAGGCACGTAGGGTATCTCCTGGGGTAAAGCTTAGGGTTCACTTCACGCCAAACCACCACGTGAAGGGGAACTCAGCCAACGTCAAGGAACGACTGTATTTTTTTCAAACAAAAATATATTTTAAGTGTATACAAAATTTTAACAGCCTTGGTGGACTCAGTTAGATGCCTTGCGCAAGGTATCACCGAGTATGAGTTTTGGCACGAGCCAAAGTTTTAAGAAATTCATAAGCCAAGTTGATTACTTGATTTATATGGATTGATTTTATTTGGTTGAAATGAGTTGAAAGGTAATGAAATTACAGTATGATGACTTATTTTAATTGTCTCCATTTACTCGACTTTAGATAGTTTAGATGGTATCTGTTTACTCACTGGGATTTTATAATCTCACTACCCTCATTTCCTCACATTTCAGGCTCGGGGAATTCCATAGTTAGCTGACTTTGACAAGGACCTTCATTTGGACCCGAATTGGTAAAAGCTGTAGGTTTTCAGCTTCCGATGCATTTTAGATAGATGTGGGCCCACGTGTCATTGCAGATCAAAACTTATATTTTGGTTATCTGTATTTCTGTTCATACAATTTTTACTTTACTTTCATGTGCGAAAAATT
>NC_030850.1:23063012-23075217 GCF_000208745.1 Theobroma cacao | reverse complement strand
AAAAAAATGACCAAAATACCCCTGTGTGGCGAAAATTTTATTTTGATTGTTTTTGATCTAAAATAGTATATATTCTCTAAAAACTTGATATTTAACAATGATTGCTCACAGGAAAGGAAATAAACTGATATGTAAGCCTTACGGGGTTTCGGTTGGCATTCCGGATAATGAGTGTCAATCGGGACGTCGCGGCGATTGTCATGGGCCTGAGGGAGGTTCCGGGTCGTGACAGATACCTTGGCCGAGGCATCTAACCGAGTCCACCAAGGTTGTTATAACATTTACATATGAAACACATTTTTATTTTTAAAACAAGCTGTTCCTTGGTGTAGGTCGAGTTACACATTCACATGGGGGTTCGACGTGAAATGAGCTCTAATACTACCCCAGGAGTTACCCTCCTCGCCTCTACAACCGGAGTAACTATATAACCGAGTTTACCGTGCCCCTCTAATAGGCAGTCCACGGAAGCCCGTCACTGCAGTGACTAACCCACCAATTTTAATAAAATTTCGATAGTATAACGTGGCTTTTATTTATTTATCCAGCCTGCATAGTAAAAACAGCTTACATAAATTTCCCAATATACTTACAAAATATAGCCACATATACTCATATCTCATAAGCCATTCATAGGAAAATATATAATTTTCAACACAGTTAACAGCCTCCAATTACTCAATTTCATAATCAACACAATATATTTTTATTTGTCACATTTATTTCTAAAACATCAAAAATCCCGTTTTAATCTCGTTTTCATTTCATAAAATACATAAAGACCATTTAAAAATAAACTCTAGATAATTTACAATAATAATAAGTTTACTCACCGTTTATACAAACTAAAAGCTTTCTAGGTGACCCGATAACTACTCGTCGGGTACGATTTCCTTGCCTTAACCGGAAGGCTCTCCTCCTAGACACATTTCAAAAATTTACTCAATTCATCACATCAATGCTAAATCACTATATATTTGACTTAAATCCTATACTAATGCATGGTATGAAATGCAATAGCCAAAAACGGCTTAAACGCGGTATTAACCTATTTTTGGCACTTTACCCAATAAATTGCTAATGCGCTCCATTTTAGCTCTAAATTGTCCCATTCTCTCTCCAACATTTCTAACCATTAATTATCAGCCAATAGTCCTCTAAAATCACCAAAATCAGCTCACTCTCTTCCTTGGAAAATTCGGCCAAAAATGGGACATTAACTCGGTTAATTTTTCACTTTGTTTTTCTATCACATTTAACCATTTTTCATCATTTTCTCTTCATTTCTCTTAGAATAAAAATCAGATTATCATCATTGTACCTCATTGCAGATTCGGCCAAGGGTGGGTATTGTGAAAATTTAACGCTTTCTTGCCCAATTTTATTTCTAAACACATTTAACTAACTAAAACTATCAATTTAACTAAAAATCAAAACCTAAAAATTTCAATTTCTCCCCCCTTGAAATTCCGCCAGCCCTTGATGTCACTTTTAGATCTCTCTCCTCAAGCATGCTAAATGGAAACAAAGGCATAAGAACTGTAGAAATCAAGCTAAAGTAGAAAAATCTTACCGTTAGACGCGTAAATGGGTGAAAAACGAGAATTCCCCTTTGAATTTTTCTAGTTTCCCTTTGTTTTCTTTGTTTTCTTCCTTTCCTCTCTATTTCCTCTCATGTTCTTCCTTATGGCCGGCCATCACTTAAAATGGGGTTTAAATGGGCTGACTTTTCATTAAAATAATATTAAACCATTAAAAAAATGCCATGTGTCATTTTCCCATTGGTCTGTTTTTAAAATTTCATCCATTTGTTTTCAAATTTTCACCATACACTTGTCCCACATATCCATAGCTTAGATAAAATTCTCAGACTTATCCAAAGTCTTGGTGGAGTAATTTTTAAAATTTACACTTTTGCCCCCGTAAAAGTCAAAAATTACATTTTTGCCCTAAAAACTGAAAAATTGCCCATAGACATATTTTTCATCCCTTATACTCATACCATTCTCCAATTTGTCAAATGTGATCTAAATTCTCTAAAAATCTCATATTTTGTCCACGGGTGGAAAAATTACGATTTTACCCCTGAACATCAAAATTTTCAATTTTTCCCCAAATGAACCTTCGAACTCCAAACAATCATTTTTAGTCATTCCTTGACTATAAAATATTAAATATCATCCTACGATTCCTATTTGAACTAGTTTGAGGTTAAATCAATTCAAGTGTACCGTTAGGTACAATACCGGGTTTTGTCTATTCTTAGGGACTTTCTTAGCATAATAACATGCTACTCAGTGCATGTATGTTATGACATGTATTTATAGGGTCTGGTTTTACACTCTGCTTGCTAATATACTATTTATTCGATACGTATACTTGCGTAGTAGGATTTTAACTGACACTAACCTAAAGGCCGGAGTAATCTAGTGGACTACAAACATGAAAGGGCTTATCCCCCTTTATTGAAAACTAATACATAGTAGCATACTTACATACATAGTAGATTCATAAACAATTTGAAAAACATTGTGTCACACATATCACAATCATTATCAAATTAAGTCATTTGAACATTTCCTTGAAAACGTTATCAAACCTTGTAGTTCAAATCCTTTAATAAACCATTTATGGAAATAATTTTTCAACATGCTTAAACAACCATTTCCATAAAATCATGCTAACTTTACATATTTAAATGCTTGAAAAGGTGTATCCACTCACCTAATTGGAGAGTCGATTCTTAGCTCCAGTCACAACTCCATTTTGACGATATCCATGAAGTTTTCAAGTGTTCCTATCATATAAAAATCATCAAAATCATTTCCTAGAATAAAAATCTAGTAATAATCATTCTAGGTACTTTCAAAGCATCTCGCTTTTAGCTAAACTAGTTTTCTAGCTAAAACCTATGGTTAGAAACCCATAAATCTTTCATCCTTACCTTACATGAGCTTAGATGCTTAAGAAAATCATAAAACCTTTAAGCTTTAATCACCACCAGAAAATCTGGGCAATAAAATCATAGTTTCAGAAATTAGAAATCAAGATTTAAAGTTTCCAAAACTTAAAAATGTCTCCTTTTTCATAACAACTCAAGACCAGATCATTTAATCATAAAAAATGAAGATTTGAGTTAAAAATGAGAGGGTTTGAGTTAAGAGAAATACCTTAGTAAAATGACTGAGAGTTGAAAACGATCAAAAAATGTGAGGTATTTATTGTTTTAAGTGTGAAAATATAATTCTGCCCTTTTTATTCTTTCGAAATCGACGAAATGCATCGATACATTTATGCCATGTATAAATACGTTTAATTCTGAAAAAATTATACTGATAAATTATGAACATGTATTGGTACATGACCATATGTATTGATACATCATGAACATATATCAATACATTTCAAACAGAATGTAGTTTCTAAGACAAATTAAAATAAGCAAATAACCCCCCATTTGGATTCAATAAAATTATAAAAAAATCAAAATCCAAAAGAATCAAAATCTAAAATTTTGGTTTCAAGAACAAAATTGAAAAAGTTTGATTGAAATTAAATTTGCAGCTCCCATTTACCATAGCAAATGTACTCAAAAAATTATGAAAAAAAAAATCATTTTTGGTCATCTAAAAATCAAAGGAATCATTACCACCATTTTTTATTTCCAAAAGATTGTTCTATAAAAATAATATATTTTGACCCCTTCTAGACTTAGAAAATTTTCTACTTCAAAAGTGACAGACAACAAAAATGTCAATAAGTCTTTTGAAGGTNTACTCAAAAAATTATGAAAAAAAAAATCATTTTTGGTCATCTAAAAATCAAGGGAATCATTATCACCATTTTTAATTTCCAAAAGATTGTTCTATAAAAATAATATATTTTGACCCCTTCTAGACTTAGAAAATTTTCTACTTCAAAAGTGACAGACAACCAAAAGTGTCAATGAATTCTTTTGAAGGGTAGAACTAAGTTTGATGTTCAAAATATGTAATATAAATGCTCACCTAAGGATTTCCAAACTTATACTCTTACTCAATGTGGGATTTCACAACTCCTCATGACTAAGGGACTTGAACTTCTTAGCATTAAATTGCTCAACCAACGAAGACTTACAGTTAAACAACTTTCTCGGAAAAATGAACTATGGCTCTTTAACTGCTTTACCACCATAAAAGTCATACTTAAGCTTAAGATAAATAATAATTTTCCTATTAACATCTTTTGCTAGAGTAAACTCGGTTAGTTATATCAAATAAGTAACTAATATATTAAAAAAATTGTGAGACATAACTCTTCTCATAAGCCTAATTAAAAAATGGCCTTCATAATAATTTTAACTGTTTTTACCCAATTTTTTGTATGACTTGACAACAATGCCTTTTAAACAATTTCAGACAAATTACTGATTTTCTCTATCTTACCATCTACACAAAAATTCTAAAATTACTGTTTATCTCGCCATCTAGCTCTCTCTCACCATCCCCATTTTTGTCTCTTGCCAAATACTATTTTGTTCACCATCAAACTTTCTCTCGCCATCCCAAAGAGTAAAGATGGCATCAAGGTATGTGTTTCGGGGTTTATATTCATAGAATAGAATCCCAGAGTTGAGGGGTTGAAATTGATTAGACATATTGTAAATTAGAAATCTGTATGACTTTGGCAACTTAAACCTGGCTGCAAGCAAGCAAATCAATTAGTTATTAGGCATTGCGTTATTGGTTTTTAAGTATTGAATCACTGGTTTCTAGGCATAGGAGAAAGGTTTTTAGGCATTGTGTCACTAGTTTGTAGGCATTGCGAGACTGGTATTTAGGCATTATTTGATTGGGTTGTTGGCATTACATGACTAGTTTTTAGACATTACGAGACTGGATTTTAGGCATTGCATGATTGGGTTGTAGGCATTGTGTGACTGGTTTTTAGGCATTGCGAGACATTACATGATTAGGTTGTAGGCATTGTGTGACTGGTTTTTAGGCATTGCGAGACATAGGCGGTTTGAGACATTGCTTGACTGGGAACAAGGATTGTGGGACTAATTTTTAGTATTGCATTACTAGGTTGTAGGGATTACGGGATTGATTTTTAGGCATTGCGTGAATGTTTAGTTAGGCATTGTGTGACAAATTGATTAAAGCTTATGATTACATATGTTTTTTTTTTTGATAAATTGATTGATTGTGACACTTATTTTTCATTAAATTTCGACAACATGCCAAATGTGAAGCTTATGATTACGTACGGTGGTCATTAGGTCATTGACACTTACAAGGATGGTGAGACACAAGTAAAGGGTGTTGGGAGTGATTTGTTATTTTCGGGCCTGATGAAACTGGTTGAAGATGTTGTTGGGGTATACTCATAGAATCATGAAATCGAGCTACATACATTGCTTGTTCATGCCACAGGGGTTTCACACCCAATTATTAGGGACGATGAAGATTTAACAAATATTATGCGATATGAGAGGGCAGTTGTAGTGTTTATGACAATTAAGGAACGAAATGCAAATGTTATGCCACATGAAAAAGTTGTCCAACATAGTAATCACTTAAGTCAGATTTATACTTCAGACATACCACACCATGCAGCCCTTAACCAACAACAATGGCAATCACTATTGGCGTATGCACATGAGTTTGAGTAGCTCGGTACACACATGAGGTGTCTACAAATGTTCTCTGCACAATTTTGATCAAAATGCACATCGAACCAAATATTTTGTTCTTGTTAACAAATGCAACTGTCGCTCGAGAAATTAATGGGTCCATTGCCATTCACAAACGACATTGTGATGGTCATGAGTGATGATGATGCATCTGATCAGATGGATGATGACTATGCAAAGGATGACATTGCTAATTGAAATGATGACGATTATGTTGGAGGGCATGATGACTGTTCAAAGGAGGACAAGAATGACAACAATGACATTTCGGATTGCAATCATGCGGATGACAGTACAGAACATGCCACAATTGTTGTCTTAGAAGATGTTCAGTGTGATGACCATGCTACAACTATTGTCTTAGAAGATGTTCAGTGTGATGACCCTATTTATGATAATGCATCACTAGTGACAACGGGGTTCGTTCGCCTGATGATAGTGAGCTAGAGAAGGTAAATGTAAAGGTATCTCGTTAATGGATTATTTTGGGGGCATATATGATCTCTTTTCAAACAGTTGCCACTAAGGAGTCCAGATCAAGTGATGACCAATTATATCTCGAAAAGTGTTTCCATCCAAGGCCAAATTCAAACGAACTTTGAAATTGTTGGCACTAAAAAAGCATTTTCAGATTAAAGTTAAAAAGTCATGTCGCGCTCATTTTGAGGTTGCTTGTAAGGACAAGGCATGCAAGTTCGCTGTGTGTGTAACAAAGTTTCTTGAAGGAGATTATTAGCAAGTTCACATGTTCCACAAGGTACACACATGTACTATTGATGGTTTGCAAGGTGGGTACCGAACAGCGAGTGCGAGGTTAATTGATGAGCTTATGTCCCTTAAGTTGCAAGGAAAAAATGTAACACCTTAAGATATAAGGAAATAATGGAAGAGATGAATCGTAAATGGGGATTACAATGCTTGTATGAGAGGGTCTAGCAAATGAAGGAGTATGTAGAGAGTTTTGTTTTCGGTCCCCTAGAGGAGCCATTCTAACTTATACCCTTATTTTCCCATATGTTGGAATGTGAAAATCTAGATACAGTCACAATTATGGCTATCGATCAGAAACAACTATTCAAATATTGTTTCTGGGCATACGGGGCATTTATCTATGGGTTTAGGTTGTAATGTGGCTTGTAGTTGCTATCGATGCCGCACAGTTGAAAGGCAGATTTAAGGGTATTTTGTTTGTTGTTGTCTGCAAAGACAAGAATGAGCAGATATATCTAGTTGCATTTGACATTAGCCGTGTTGAGGATGAAAAGTCATGGTTGTGGTTTCTTACCCAATTGTGTCGTGCGATTGGTTGTCCAAAAATGCAATGTTCATTTTTGATCAGCATCTTGGCATTAAGAATGCAGTTGAGAAAGTGTACCACGACGAGCATCGCAGTTTATGTAATTACCACGTGGGAAAATACTTAAAAAATAGGTTCAAGCACAAAGATGTTGTAGCAATTTTCACCCTCGCAACAAATTGCTACACGTTAATTTCAACAAACATATGAATTAGCTGAAACAGCTTTGCAAGGATGCTTACAACCAGCTTATGAAATTACACCTTGAGAAATGGGACATGCACGGTCACCGATAAGGTGCTACAAACTCATGACATCCAATATTGCATAGTGTATTAACTCGTGTCTGAGGTAGGTGAGAAAAATGCTAATCACCGTCTTGATGGAATGCATTAGAGGCATGTTCCAGCGTTGGTTCCATGACCAACACAAGGAAGCCTTGAATTTGACCACGACCTTTAGCCATTGGGCTACTAATCTATTGAACACACGGTTCAATGAACCATGTCACTTTTCTACATAAGCAATCGATCGAGTGAAGCTCCAAGTTATAGGCAGGAGTAAGGACAAAGTCGTAAACCTGTCCACCAAGACGTGTTTATGCGAGGAGTTCCAGATCGATTTACTCCATTGCAAGCATGCCCTGGTAGTAATATTCTTATTTGCATTGTAATGAATTGAAATTTTACATGGTTCATCAATTGCGATTTCATTGTCTTCGCAGTAGGTGAAAATGTGCAGCCATTGAATTCTACTCAGACTATTACAAGACTCAGTCTTGGGTGGAGGGTTATGTTGTTCTGATTTTCTTGGTTGGGCATCCTAATGATTGGGAAATCCCTTTTAATGTTAAATAAATTATCATTTTGCCACCACCTTGGTGAGGTCAAGCAAGAAGACCTAGAAGGAAAAGGATTCCATTTATTGGGGAAGGCAGTCGACAACGGAGATGTTCATAATGCAAAAGCTACGATCATAATAGACAAAATTGCCTAAGGCCATTTGCAGCTCCGTCGACAAATCTGACACCATGTTTTACTCAGTTGGTGCCTCAACTTATAGGGCATACACAAAATAGCTGTCCAATGTGAACTTGTAGACAACTCGAGCATACACAAAATAGCTATCCAATGCGAATGACAAACTTTGAGAATGTATAGGGTCTCGTAGATGAAGATAGTGGCTCCTCAAACAGTAGGGGTCTATTGTATCCACATTGCCTTTGATTTTAGCCTTGAGCACTATTATTTCAACTAGAGTTTGACCCAGTCTGGAGATGATATTTTGATGTGTGACAACTTCCCTCTTAAGATGTAAGCCTCAAAATAATATTGTGGGATCATCAAATGAGTTGTATATATTTATAATTTTTTTAAAATTGTAACAAAAACATAAATTGAGAAGACTTTTAATGGGGCAAAAAAAGAATAATTGTTTATTTACGCTTAATTATATGATTGTAGTTAAATCATCGTTGGAATATTTAATTTAATGATAAGTACATATTTTTTCCATAAGGTTTCTCCCGATTTATTTTGTTTTTGCAATCAAAGTTTAATCCGAATGTCTTTGCTTGTGAGATATTTTATTTAATTTAATGATACATGTACGGGTAAATTTTGAAAAGTCAAATATAATGCAATGCAGGATGTGTGATATTGTTGAATATAATGCTATGAAGGATGTGGGGTCACACAATGCCATAACCTAAGTCATGCAATGCCTAAAAATCAGTCACGCAATGCCAATGACTAAAAATAGTCAGATAATGCCTTAGTCACGCAATGTGATGCCGAATGTGGGGTCACGCAATGCGTAATAATGCTTCAAAACCAATCACTATATTCACTAAGTCTCGCCATATATAATAACTAGTCACATAATGCCTAATATGGGGTCACACAATGCCTACTATGGAGTCATGCAATGCCTAAAGTCCAATCACGCAGGCTTTAACCGATTAAAGCACCTTATTTGAAGAGAAATTGTCACACAAGAATTTCTAGAAAAAGAAAAAAAAGTATGGAGCGATAAGGACTAGAAAACCACCCATTCAAAATGTGGGCTAACCGTTTAAGATACCCTACCTTAAAACTCATCAGATTCTTAAAAAACCCACAACCCAAAAAATAAAAACCTTAACCCAGATTTCCTTTAAAATCTATCATTCATCTCTCTAGTTGTAAGTTCACCTGAGAAACCCGAAGCTTCTAACATCATCGAAATTAATGGCCAAAACTTCTTTGACTAGAAAAGTTATTGACAAGGCAAAAAAAAAAGCTAGTTGAAGATTTTTCTACCCTACCACCTAAGAAAAAAGGGAAAATGGCTTTTGATTCTCCAATTACAGCAAAAGGTATTTTCATAAAAAAGGTAAGCCTATAGCCTCATGATTTAGGAACCAAGCACATGATGATAGGCATAAGAGAATTTAAAATGAAAGTATATCATGCGAAAAAGTTATTGACTGGGAAAGCTTTAATCAAAACCTTTTGATTTAGGTTAACTTATCTAGGTTCTTTGACAATCTTAAAATTAAAGGTCTAAGCACCTTTTGAGATAGGTATTAAAGCCCAACCCTTGTTAGGGAATTTTACTCCAACATAGCCTTGAATAAAGATGAGTTAAAAAATCCTAGTGATTTTGTAAAGGGTGGGTTGAATGTGTTTTTATGTGGAAAAGAATTTAAAGTGATGGCCACTGATATTGAAAAGCTACTAAAAATAAAGTATCAAGTGGGAGAATTCTCAATTCTCCAAGCTATGACCCATCACCCATGTGGGAGTTAGTCACAAGAAGAAAAGAAAATACTTGCCAAAAAGTTATGCTAGTCAGTTGAAAAATGCACAAATAAGGGCTTTCTATTATTTCTTGGCTTCCACATTGCTTGGAAAGAGACGTAGTTTCAGCTATGTTAGCGCTCAGGATCTATGGATGATGAAAGCTATTGTAATGAAATCCCTCTGAATGGAGTAAAATATATGATAGAAAGAATGAGAGGAACCTATCGAGGATATAAGACTAATATACCATATGGAAACATTATCGCCTCTATAGTTAAGAATAAAGGAGTGTGGATCCCTAGGTACCAAGTTGATTGGACCGAGAGAAAGGATTAGGGTATCTTTATAAAAAGTTACCAGAAAATGGTATATAAGCTTGAGCTAGATGAGTCTATCAAATTTATCCAAGGCAGCCTCCTACCTTTAAAACTTTTCCCATTCCTCTATCTAGAGTTGGTCAAGATCCTATTTCGAATGATATGATGTTTAATCTACTGATGAGAATTGATGGAAAGTTGATTGAGCAAACTGAGAGAATTAAAAAATGAAAGAGAGGTTACAGAATGTTGAGAATCTTCTTATTAAAGAAGATGTAGCTGATAGGGCAAAAGCAATTGAAATGATGTCACAAGAAACGAGATCAACAAAAAAAGAAAGAGAAGAAATTGTACCACAACAAACTCAGAGCAAAGGCAAGGTAGCAATCATTGGTTCAGTCTTTAAGAAACCTTCTAGCAGAGGCAAGAAGACCAAAGAAAGATTCACATAGGGTTTAACCATGAAACGTGTTTGCTGGTTTATGCTTTTTGTGGTTTATGTATTTATGTTTCTATGCTGATGATTATGAATTGACTATTTTATGGATTAACTATTATGGGTTGTGGAATGCTTATGGTTATTGGTTTTATTGTTATATTGGCTATTATGTGCTGATGGACTATTATGTGTGGTTGATGGTTGTATAATGTTGATAATTGTTGAAGATGTGTGCACATTCATACAGATTATATTTGCAATAACACATTTAAATTTCTTTAGTTTGCATGATAAATTTTAATTCCCCTAATAAAATTGATGATTAAAGGCAAGTAAAGAAGGTTACTCACTTCAAAGATGGGTTAATCAATCATGGATTTGAGATAAATGAAGTGGGAGAAATGTTTAAGAGAGAGAATCTATTGATAGATCTGTGTATCTGTGAGATCTCGACCTCTATAGACTCGTAATTAGAAATTGACACCATAATATGGATTAAGGGTAATTTCGTCATTTCCTTAGTAAGCCCTTAAAAGTAACTTTTAAACAATATTAAGGCCTAAGTAGGCCTAAGGCATAAATGAATGATGAAAATATGGGTAAAATGACAAAGGAAATAAAAATGATGATGATTTCCACGGTTGGGGCAAAATGGTCATTTTTAACCTCGAGTCAAAATTTTTAAGTTTTCATGAACTCGAGCATTTCTAGACCATTATGGACTTTGTTTCAGTGTCAAAAGAGTAAAAAGATTGCATAAAGGGTTGGAGGAGAACAAGTTAACTAGTTGAAGGCATTTTTATAATTTAAGTGGGGTTGGATAAGCTTGAGCTATAAATATCTTTTTCTTTCAGCTGCTTCTTCATTCTCCAGTAGCTTTTCTTCTTCTTCTTCCTTTCATCTCATGTTGCTTTCATCCTCCATGAAAGCTTGATATGAAAGCTCCATAACCTTCCTTAAAATAGCTCCAATTTTCAAGCTTTTGTGCACTTCTGCATAGAACCCTTGTACTCTTTCACTTTCTCCCTTTAAAACCCTTGAAAAATCTTATTTTCATACTTTCTCTCACTAGCTAGGTGTTTTAGAGAGAGAAAGAGGGAGCTTTAATATTAGTTTGAAAGTTTTTGGAAAGAATTTCAAATACAAGCTACCAAGGTGAGTAGTGAATTAGAATTGACTTTTAGTGTTGAAAATGATTAGTGTTTAGACTTGTGGGTGTTTTGGTAGTTGAGGTTGTTCATTCACTTTAAAGTGATTAAGATAGTGAACATAGATAGCCACTTAAATGGCAAAGGGAAGCTAGCTAAGAGAAAGCTTTTACAATTTATAAGCATGTGAATTGACATAATGGTGATGCTAATGTGATGGTAGGTTCCAACGAAGCCCCATCGCCCCATTTGGACCATTAGGGAAGTTAGAGTCGACTAAAGGTGCAACAAAATATCGGTGAGTGAACTTGCATTTCAAAATCATTTTCGGAGATATAATTGTATTTGTATGACACATTTGAATGATTTATTTCAACTTTTCTTTAAAAATGTGTGCCAGGGAACAAGCCCTTGATAAGATATTTTGATATTGTGAAAATATGAAATGTGTAAAAGGACGGACCTATGTGCTCCTATACTGTGTTGACATATATATATATATATATATATATATATATATATATATATATATATATATATATACACA
>NC_030850.1:23026220-23061963 GCF_000208745.1 Theobroma cacao | reverse complement strand
TATATATATATATATATATATATATATATATATATATCTTAAGTGAATAGCTGTTTATATTAATTAATGTTGCCACTATGTAATGGCACAGATGACATTATTTTGAATCATATAAATGTGAATATATAGTCGATAGAAAAGTATTGACATACTTGTTAGTGAAAATTACGAAATACGGTTGTAAGTATGAATAATGAAATTGATGAATGGAGTCATGTAAATAGGCTTGCTTGGGCTTAGTGGGCTATGTCCATTGGGGCCATGCGTCTGTCATGGCTCGAAATTTGGGTCATGACAGTATCTATTGATAGTTTTCGAGCCTCTTTGCTTTGCAAAGTTCTTGGGTGGTCATCCATCGATAGTTAGTGTAATTGTTGGCTCCATTAGTTTTTGATGATAATAAAACATTCTCATTTATTTGTGTCTAATTCCTTTACTTGAGTGTGCAGGAAATTAATACATAAAATTAATTTCTTAAATCTTCAAAGAGCATTTTTGAAAGAAAAAAAGAGAGATAAAATCAACAAGATGTAACTGAATAACAAGGAGAAAGCTTATTGGTGAAACAAAGAAGAACATTGGTTGACCAAATTTCAAATTGGAGGAATGACGGGCTGAAGAAGTTTGAGAAACAGAACCAACTTAGTCAACCAAGTCAGTCGACTAAGTTCCCTCTGCCAGAATCTACAAACCAGAAACAGAATCAACTTAGTCAACCAAGTTAGTCGACTAAGAGCTCTCTGTCTGCAATTTGAACCAGAGCACTACAAGACAGATTAATGGCTAGAACTCATCCTCAACTATTTCCAACGGATATAAACTGCCAAACTGCTATCAAAGTTGTATCTCCAAGTATAAAAGGGTCTTCCAACAATGAGAAACAAGTTTGTTGAAGCCTTGAATGAGATTTGAGCTTTAGAAAGAAGAAAAACCAGAAAAACTTCACTGCACTTGTCTGCACTTTAACGCCTACTCTTTGCATCTATGATTAGCACTCAATCCTCTACCAATCAGATCATCCAGTGATCATAGGTACTTTCTTTTACCACTTCTTCTTGTATACTTAGAGTGAGAGAGTCACTCTAAGGGGTTGTTCAAGCTTGGGAAAGATTGAATGTTATAGGTTGTGGTTGAGCCTTGGAAAACCACTTTGGGTTTTAGTTTAGCCCGGGAAAAACTAGTGTAAAGGTGGTGGCTGAGCCTGCGAAAAGCCATTGTAAAACTTGGTGGAAGCTTGTGAATTCCATTGTTTTAGTGATTTGGTTTGGAAAATCCTTGGTTGGATAATCAAGGTAGTGGATGTAGGTCTTGGACCGAACCATTATAAATTACTGTCCATTGTCTACTCTGTTTTTATTTTCTTTGTTCTGGAAATTAGTTTCACACCTTGTCAAGAGCCAAATTGTGCTATTCACCCCCTCTAGTGCATATCAACAGGACCAACAATTGGTATCAGAGCTAGTTCCCAGTTTTTAAGGCTTAACATCGTTTGGGAGGATCCAAATGGCTCAACAAAAAACCATAGTTGCTGAGGGACAATCAACAAACAGACCACCTTTGTTTGATGGCTCTAATTACCCTTATTGGAGCACTAGAATGTCAATTTATATTAGGGCTATAGATTATGAAATGTGGGATGTTATAATTGATTGACCCTTTATGCCCTTAACCATGAATGTAGTAACAAATGAGTTGATGGCCAAGCTAAGGTCTAAATGGACTGAGGTTGAAACTAAAAAAGTTCAAATAAACTTTAAGGCCATCAACACATTACATTGTGCTTTGACCCCCACTGAATTTAACAAAGTCTCAAGTTGTACAACAGCTAAACAAGTGTGGGAAAAACTTAGAATAATCCATGAAGGGACTTCTCAAGTAAATGAGTCCAAAATTGCTCTCTTAACACATAGTTATGAAATGTTTAAAATGGAGCCTGGTGAAGACATCACCAGCATGTTTGATAGGTTTACAAACATTACAAATAAATTAAGTCAGCTAGGCAAGCCTATCCCTGAGCATGTATTAGTTAAGAGACTGCTTAGATGCCTACCAAAATCCTGGAAACCAAAAGTGACTGCCATTAGAGAGGCTAAAGATCTGAACATCATCACTCTCGATGAGATATGTGGTTCTTTTCTCACTCATGAGCTAGAGCTTAAGGAAGAAGAAGAAGAAGAAGATCGAAGAGAAGCAAAGGAAAAGAAAAAGAGCATTGCACTTAAAGCCAACATTCTTGAAGAAGAGCTGGAAGAGCTTTCCTGTGATGATGATGAAGATTTAGCTTTAGTTACAAGAAAATTCGAAAAACTAATGAGCAGAAGAAATCGAAGGCTAACTAGAAGAGGTTTCAGGAAAGACCAAGGTGCTTCATGGAAAATAAGGAACAAAAATGACTCCAACAAAAAGGAGGAGATGATCTGCTATGAATGCAAGAAACCTGGTCACTTCAAGTCCGAGTGTCCATTGCTAAAAGATGAAACCCCCAAGAAAAATAAGAGATCCAAGAAAGCAATGGTGGCTGCTGCATGGTCGGACAGTGACACATCAAGCTCTGAAACTGATGATGAAAAATTTGAGGAAAGAGCAAACATCTATTTAATGGCACAAGAGGATGAATCAGAGGTATCCTCATCCCCCTGCATTAATTCTTATGATGATTTACAGGATGGATATGAATACATTTATGATGAATTTGAAAAACTTTTTTCAAAATACAAATCATTGACGAAAAAGGCTACATTACTTGAAAATGATTTGGAGCAAATCAAACAAGAGTTCACCTCTGTTTTTGAGCAAAGAAATATTTTGCAAGTTGAGTTAGAACACTCAAAAACAGACTTTGAGTTTTTAATACAAGAGTTGGAAAACAAGTCTGAAGCCTTGCAAATAGCTCTTGATGAAAACACAGCTCTTAAATGTTTGAAAAATGAATCTTCAAAAAGAGATGCATACCACATTAAATATTTAGCTAAAGCATTACCTAGATGTCATAATTGTGGTAAACATGGTCATTTGTCATATGATTGTTTTAAGAAAAGAAAAGTGCAGAAAGTTAAGAAAATTTCGGTTCCTAAGGGATCCTTTGCTGCAACTAACACTCAAGGACCCATTAAAGTATGGGTACCTATAAAGAAAAACTGAAATTCTGTTTTGTAGGTTGAGCTGGACTTAAAAGAGACATGCACAAGAGCTCAACTCAAGAAGAAACAGCCTTGGTACTTGGATAGTGGCTATTCACGGCACATGACAAGACATAAAATGCTGTTTGCTCAGTTGGATAAGAGAAAGGGAGGAACTGTATCCTTTGGAGATGATTCAAAAGGCAGAATACATGGTATAGGTACAGTTGGTAAGAGTTCCCAAACTCAAATTAGTCATGTGTTGTTAGTTAAAGCCTTAAAGCATAATCTACTAAGTATTAGTCAATTATGTGATAAAGGATTTAAAGTATGTCTTGATTCAACTAAGTGTGAAGTGATTGATATGAGTACAAATAAAATCTCATTTACAGGAAAAAGGTTGAAGAACATGTATGTAATTTTTCTTGAAGGCCTTAAGGTGAATAGTGAAGTATGTCTTGTTGCAAATGCTGAGAATGATAGTTGGTTATGGCATAGGAGATTAGGACATGTGAGCATGCATACTATGTCTAAATTAATAAAGAAAAATCTTGTTGTTGGACTGCCGGATTTGAAATTTGAAAAAGGTAGGATATGTGATGCTTGCCAACTAGGAAAACAAGTTAGAACATCCTTTAAGACTATGAAAATAGTGACAACATCGAGACCTCTTGAATTGTTGCACATTGATCTATTTGGTCCAATAAGAACAACTAGCTTATAAGGTAAATCTTATGGCTTTGTAATAGTTTATGACTATTCTAGATATACTTGGGTATACTTCCTTGCTCATAAGAATGATGCTCTACAAGCATTCTTAAGTTATTGTAAGAAAGTAGAAAATGAAAAAGGACTAGCCATAGTTAGCATAAAGAGTGACCATGGAGGAGAATTTGAGAATGATGAGTTTGAAAAATTTTGCAATGAAAAAGGGTTGGATCACAATTTTTTAGCACCTAGAACACCCCAGCAAAATGGAGTTGTAGAGAGTAAAAATAGAACATTAAAAGAAATGGCTATGACCATGTTATGTGAGAAAACCCTACCTAAATATCTTTGGGTTGAGGCAGTAAATACAGCAGCTTATATTCTTAATAGAGTCTCAATAAGACCCTTGATTTCAAAGACTCCATATGAACTTTACAAAGGTAGGAAACAAAATATTTCTCACCTTAGGAGTTTTGGCTGTAAATGCTTTGTATTGAACAATGGAAAACAACCCCTAGGGAAGTTTGATACAAAGAGTGATGAAGCAATATTTTTAGGATATGCATTAAACTCAACGGCCTATAGAGTTTTTAACAAAAGGACCCTAACAATTGAAGAATAAGTCCATGTAGTTTTTGATGAGTCAAATGTTTCACAAAAAGAAGTTCATGATGATGATGATGATATTGAAATCTTAGAAAAACAAATGGAGGAAATGAGCTTAGAGAACAATAAAAATAATGAAGAAAGCTCATCTATAAGAGAAAATGAAACTCCATTTCTAGAAAATCTGCAAAGAGCAAAAAATCAGCATGATGATCTACTAAGGAGTTGAAGATTTGTAAGAGACCACCCACAAAACTAAATAATAAGTGACATTTCACAAGGAGTTAGAACTAGAAATGCAACTAGAGAAACTTGTGAGTTTTCAGCCTTTATATCTCAAATTGAACTTAAAAACTTTGAAAAAGCTAAAAAAGAGGAAAGTTGGATAATGGCCATGCAAGAAGAACTTGATCAATTCACTAGGAATCATGTATGGTCATTGGTACCTAGACCTTCAAATCATTCTATTGTTGGTACTAAATGGGTATTTAGAAATAAAATAGATGAGCAAGGAAATGTAGTTAGAAACAAAGCTAGGCTGGTAGCAAAACGATACAACCAAGAAGAAAGAATAGATTATGATGAAACCTTTGCTCCCGTAGCTAGGATTGAAGCCATAAGGTTGTTACTAGTTTTTGCATGCTTCATGAATTTTACGTTGTACCAAACGGATGTAAAAAGTGCATTCTTAAATGGATTAATTCAAGAGGAAGTTTTTGTAGAACAACCACCTGGTTTTGAAGATTTTAAAAAATCTGATCATGTCTTTAAGCTTCACAAAGCATTGTATGGATTGAAACAAGCTCCTAGAGCTTGGTATGAGAGGCTTTCAAAATTTCTAGTTGAAAAAGGATATGATAGAGGCAGCATCGATACTACATTGTTCATTAACAGATATCTAAATAATTTAATTGTTGTGCAAATATATGTGGATGATATTATATTTGGTGCAACTAATGAAGCTTTATGCAAGAACTTTGCAAAGGAAATGCAGGGTGAGTTTGAGATGAGCATGATGGGAGAGTTGAAGTACTTTCTTGGTCTTCAAATCAAACAAAGTGAGGAAGGAATCTTCATCAACCAAGAAAGATATACTTATGATATACTCAAGAAGTTCGATATGTTAAAGCTGAAATCAATTTCCACACCAATGAGTCCATCCACCAAACTCGATTTAGATGAAAAAGGTAAAAATGTAGATCAAAAGCTCTATAGAGGTATAATCAACTTTCTTTTTTACTTAACAGCAAGTAGACTAGACATTCAGTTTTGCGTGTGCTTGTGTGCTAGATTTCAGTCACAACCTAAAGAATCACACCTAACAGTTGTTAAGAGAATTTTTAGATACCTCATAGACACTCAAGAACAAGGAATATGGTACTCTAGAAACTCAACTCTTAGCTTAGTTGGATATTCAGATTCTGACTTTGCTGGGAGTAGAACTGATAGGAAAAGCACTAGTGGAACATGCCAATTTCTAGGAAGGATGCTTGTGTATTGGTCCAGCAAGAAGCAAAACTCAGTAGCACTATCTGCAACAGAGGCTGAATATGTATCATTAGGTAGTTGTTGTGCACAAATCCTTTGGATCAAGCAACAATTAAAAGACTATGAAATAACTATGCATAATGTTTCGATATACTGTGATAATACAAGTGCAATCAACATATCAAAAAATTCTGTACAACATTCTAAGACAAAGCACATTGAAATTAGACACCATTTTATTAGAGACCATGTAGTGAAAAATGACATTAAAATAGATTTTGTGAATACTCTACATCAATTAGTAGACATTTTTACCAAACCACTGAGTGAAGATAGATTTTGTGAGATTAGAAGAAATTTGGGGATGGTTAATGTGAAGGAATTATAAGAAAATCTTTGACTCTCACATTGAAAACATAATGCATTGAGTCGACTAAGGAATTCTTAGTCAACTAAGAGTGGCCTAACATCCTTAAATAATAAGACTTAGTGAGTTTAATAAAATAAGAGTAAATTGTAGTAAAAATTTGATTTACCAGGTGTAAAGAGGAATACAGCAGAGTTGCTAAAGGTAAATAATTAAAATTTTAGAGGGAGATTTGAAAATATAAAGAAATAAAAGTAGGGCGGTTCTTAAAGGAAGATGAGAAGTTTTTGGAGCAATAACTGCTACCAACCTCTTCTTCCCTCTCCTCTGTAACCCGTTGCTTTAAAAGCAAAAACCTAAATCTACTTAGTTGCCTCTAAAATCAACTCAGATCTTCAGAAATATCTAGAACCAAAATGGCTAGAATATCTCAGAGTAAAAAAGTATCAGAGAATAAGAAATGAAAAAGACCAATGAAGGAAGAAACTGGAACAGAAAGTCAGAAGAAGAAACAGAAAATTGTGCCTGCCTCAGTGAAGGAAATAGTCGAGAAACTAAGAGAAAACAAACAGAGAATACACAAGAAGAAAGATACAAAACCTTCACTCCAGAAATGTAACGGTTCCTCTTCTTCTTCGAAATTTAGAAATAAGCTACATGAATACAGATTCAAGAATATAGAAAATGCACCAATCTCCTACAAAACATTTATTGATTGGAAGAGTTTTAAGGAAAATGTAGAAATTTAGACCAGTCTATCTGAGTACTTTGATGAGCTGAAACTTAAAAGTTACAACACTTTTAAAAATAGGTCATATAGTACAAGTCTGGTTAAAGAATTTTACTCTGGCATTGCTTTGAATGAAAATGAATTAATAGATTCTGATGACTATGTAGAAGATGGCTTGAATGCCTATTTGAATGGAAAAAAGTTTGTTGTGACTGCTAGAGATTTAGGGAACCTGCTGAAATTAGAGGGTGAAGTAGGTGAATTTGAACTTCCAGAAAGATATGATCCATCTTCACTATGGGAGATTATCACTGGAAGGAAAGAAAAATACTCCTCTAAAAGTAATTCAGGTCTAATAAACAATCCACAGATTAGGATACTGCATTACTTCATTGCAGTAAATATTCAAGGGAGGAGTGGAAGTCTTAGCTACATCAGCCTCTAAGATCTTTGGCTGATGGATCATGCTTTTAATGGAGTGTCTCTAAATCTAGGGAGATTTATGATTGAGAAAATGAGAAGTGCCTGCAGACTTGATAAGGTAAATTTGCTATATGGGAATGTGATTACATCCCATGTGTAGAAGAAAGGAATATGGGCTAAAAGATATGATATGGACCTGGTGAAAACCAGAGATCAAGCCATTTATTATAGCAGCTTAATTAAGATGAGGTATGTGCTCGATAGAGAGAAGTTTATCAAAACCTCCAAAACTAGCCCAAGAAAAGATCTTAGTCTGTCTGCTCAACCTGAAGAAGCTCCTTCCAGATTTTCAAATGAGATGATTTTAATTTGCTTATGAAGATTGATGGTAAGCTGACTGACCAAAGAGTGAAGCTACAAAAAATGGAAGATAAAATTATTGAATTGGAAAACAAGCTGAAGGAGAAGGAAAACATAGCGTCTGAACCTATGGTTGCAGACAGTTTTGTCACATCCAGCACTACACTGCACAGTAAAGTGCTGAAGGTTCAGCAGAGCCAGCAAAAAAGTCTGCTAGTTTTGGCACTCAAGTTGAAGGCTCTACCTACAAGTCTGCCAATCTTATTCTGCAAACTTTGGACTCCCCACAAGGAGTTAAACAACCAGCCAAATCACCCTCCCTTGAACCTCAAAGCAAAAATGACTCAGAACAAGGGACTGAAGTAGCTAGTGCAGAAATTGAGAAACATCAAGCCTCTTCTCCAAATTCAGAGGAAGTTTTGATTATGGACATTTTTCATCAAATGGTCAGAGAGGAACAAGTTGAAAAATACACTATTAAGACAGCAACTTAGAAGGATAAAGAAAAGAAACCTGCTTCAACTCCCACACTAAAGGCAAAAACAGGGAAACCAGAAGCCACCACAGCACCATCAACTAAGGCAAAACAACCAACCAAAGGAAGGAAGACTATGGCAACCAAGATAACTTTTCTCAAAAGAAGAAAGTCTTCTAGATTGGCAGAGAAGTCCAAACGAATTTCAACCTCTTCTCCTTACAGTCCAGTTCATGTTTCAGACAAATCTTCTCTATAATCCTCTCCTAGAAAGTCATCTCCTCTCCGAGAACCCTCTCCGTTTCCTCTTAACCTTTTCTATGGAACTGAATCCTCACCCGCTGCTTCATCTGATTAATAGAATCCCCCTCCTTTGATGCTGACAAAAAGGGAGAGTAGTATAGTACCAAGGGAGCAGGAACCAGAGAATAATGTTTAAAAAATAAAAAATGTTAGGGTAGAGGAACCAAGAACCTAGGAAAGGAAAGGAAGCAGAACCAGGGGAGCATGAAATTAGAGAAATAGGAGACAGGGAGCAAAACTAGTCCAGGGGCATTTTCGAAATACTTTTTAATCAATTGTTATTTGTGCCTTAGTGGCACTTAAACACTCAACTCTAATTTTGTTATTTATGTGGATGTATGTGAAACATGAATGCTGATATGTTTATGATATTTAACTGCTATAAACTAAAGTCTGCTGATGTTTTGATATTTTGACTGTCATAAACAAAATCTACTGCTAATATGCTGATATGGATTTACATGCTGAATAGATAATGTCTATATAATGTCTGATGAGAATAAGTTATAGATGAAGTATATAGCATATCAATTGAAATGTGGATGATGCAGACACAATCTGAAATCAATTGACTGTTGATAGCTGTTGGAACATAGATAAAAATCTGTCAAAACTTGCAATTAAAAAAAAATTCTGGATACAAATCACTCTACATTGATGCACATATGTTTACTCTAAATGTACAATGTCATTTTCTATGTGACAAGAATAAAATTGGCTGAAACAAAATAAGCAAAATATGCACACACTAAGGGGGAGCTTATACTTAGAGGGAGTAATCCTCAATTCCTACAAAAAACTAAAAAAATTTAAAATGACACTATGCTGTTAATCAAGGAGTGTTTTGTCATCATTAAAAAGGGGGAGATTGTTGGATCCATTAGTTTTTGATGATAATAAAACATCCCCATTTATTTGTGTCTATATCATTTACTTGAGTGTGCAGGAAATTAATATATGAAATTAATTTCTTAAATCTTCAAAGAGCATTTTTGAAAGAAAAAAAGAGAGATAAAATCAAGAAGATGTAATTGAATAACAAGGAGGAAGCTTATTGGTGAAACAAAGAAGAACATTGGTTGACCAAATTTCAAATTGGAGGAATAGCGAGCTGAAGAAGTTTGAGAAACAGAACCAACTTAGTCAACCAAGTCAGTCGACTAAGTACCCTCTGCTAGAATCTGCAAACCAGAAACAGAATCAACTTAGTCAACCAAGTTAGTCGACTAAGAGCTCTCTGTCTGCAATTTGAACCAGAGAACTACAAGACATATTAATGACTAGAACTCATCCTCAACTGTTTCCAACGGATATAAACTGCTAAACTGCCATCAGAGTTGCATCTCCAAGTATAAAAGGGTCTTCCAACAATGAGAAACAAGTTTGTTGAAGCCTTGAATGAGATTTGAGCTTTAGAAAGAAGAAAAACCAGAAAAACTTCACTGCACTTGTTTGCACTTTAACGCCTACTCTTTGCATCTGTGATTAGCACTCAATCTTGTACCAATCAGATCATCCAGTGATCATAGGTACTTTCTTTTACCACTTCTTCTTGTATACTTAGAGTGAGGGAGTTACTTTAAGGGGTTGTTCAAGCTTGGGAAAGCTTGAATGTTATAGGTTGTGGTTGACCTTTGGAAAACCACTTTGGGTTTTAGTTTAGCCCGGGAAAAATTAGTGTAAAGGTTGTGGCTAAGCTTGTAAAAAGCCATTGTAAAAGCTTGGTGGAAGCTTGTGAATTCCACTGTTTTAGTGATTTGGTTTGGAAAATCCTTGGTTGGATAATCAAGGTAGTGGATGTAGGTCTTGGGCCGAACCACTATAAATTGTTGTCCATTGTCTACTCTGTTTTTATTTTCTTTGTTCTAGAAATTAGTTCCACACCTTGTCAAGAGCCAAATTGTGCTATTCACCCCCCCTCTAGCACATATCATCGGGACCAATAGTAATATATATATAGATGTTCAACAAAATGCCTTCCCATGCTTCCTATAAAGTAGTCACGTAATGCCTAAGTCACCAATGCCTATCTACCAGTCACTCAATGCCCTATTCAATAGTCAAGGAATAATTAAAAATCATTCACGCAATGCCTAAGTTATGCAATGACTAAAAATCAGTCACACAATGCTTTCGTTACACAATACATATCAACCAAGCATGCAATGTTTTATTGATAGATCTCGGTATCTATTGATAGATTTTTTTAACACCATGACTCAAGAGCCTATTCTATCGATAGATAGTGGTATCTATCAATAGATCGTGCCTTACCAGTCATTTCCATTATCGGTTAGTGGAATATATCAACAAATGTTCATCCAGATTGCCTTCCCATGCTTTTACAAAGTAGTCACAAAATGCCTAAGTCACACAATGATAAAGTTTAATTCCCTTAATAATGATTCAAAACTAGTCACGAAATGACTAAGTCATGCAATGCCTCAAAAAATAACACATAATGCCTTATTAGCTAGTCATTCATTCCATAAGTCACGCTATGCCCATATGTATACTCATGAACTCTAGATTGTAAATTGTGTAATCTATCAACAAAAGATATGAATAAAAAATAAACAAAGTTACTTTGCATTTCAACAATTGTAAAGCCAATAGCTTCATTACTGTTTTGGTTAAAGCCAATAGCTTCATTGCATTTCATTTTGACAATTGTTGCATTCTTTTAATGTTTATCTCGATGATATGCTATGTATATTTCCTTCATTACTGTTTTGGTTACTGGCTGGGTATGTAAGGTATCTTGAAGCCTTCAACACCATACATATATGTTACATTGGGCTAATATTGCCAATGGCTTTTGAGCAATTTTTTTAAAGTAAATTTGTTTATTATTGCCAATATTGTGAAGTGTTAATGAGATAAAAATTCCATTAACCAGTTAAAGTATTAGGTTTATTAAGGTGTGATTAGAATAACATTAATAAATTATTATCACGTCAGGTGAAATAGATATAATTGAGATAAACTGTCATGACCCGGAACTACCATCGAGCCCGTGACAACCGTCGCGACAACTAGATAGACATTCATTACCTAGAATGTCAATCGAAACCTTACAAGGCTTAACATCAGTTTTTCTTGCTTCCCCTATGAGTATTAGTTACTAAAATCATGTTTGAGAGATTATAAACTATTTCCAAATTAAAACAATAGAAAAATAATTTTTTTTCACAGAGGCATTTTGGTCATTTTTCCTCAAAAATCTCGAAACCAGCTAAAAATGTAGTATACGAGTATAAAACAGATAATTCATAATCAAAAATAAGTTTAAATGTCTATAACCTTCATTTAAAATGAAATTATGATTATATGGATATAATAAAAAAATAAAAGAAATATTCAATAAAATATTTTATTTTCTTATAAAACAACATTTTTAGAGTTATACGTAAATAATTTTTGCAGCGTAAAAGCAAAATAAATTCATACATACTGTAATATAGTAAGCCAGAGTATTTAATTTAATTTGCAATAACTAGTGGGCCCCCGAATAACCAAAAGTAAGGAAGATTGTGAACCCACAGTTTGGAGGATGCAAATCTAATGGTAGTCTCGATGAAATCAGCTATCTACAGCCTATTCTGAGCCTAAAATTGGTGGACAGGAGGGTGATGAGATTATATAATCCCAGTGAGTAAACAAATATCATCTAAAATATCTAAAGCCGAGTAAATGGAGACAGATAAAATAGTTTAACATACTGTAATTCATCACCTTTCAACTTGTTTCAACCAAACAAAATCAATTCATATAAATCGAGTAATCAACATGGCTTATGAATTTCTTAAAACTTTGGCTCATGCCAAAATCATTCTCATACTCAGTTATCAAGGATACCTTGATCGAGAGCTATCCCAATCGAGTCCGCCAAGGCTGTTAAAAAGTTATGTACGCATAAATCATGTTTTTATTTTAAAAACATAGCCGTTCCTTGGCGTTGGCTGAGTTCACCCTCACGTGGTGGTTTGGCGTGAAGTGAACTCTAAAGTGTTAATCTCAGGAGTTATCCATCCGTGCCTCTCATACTGAGGTATGAATATAATAGGGTTACCGTGCCCCTCTAATGGGCTGGTCCACGGAACTCGTCCACTGCAGCAACTAATTTATAACCCACCATACAATAAAAATTCAATAGCATGACATGGTAATTATTTTATTTTACAGCCTCTCAAGGTAAATTAACAGTTCATACATTTTCAACACAAATACCAATTTAGCCATTCATGCAAATATTATAACAAGCCATTCAATTCAAACCATGATTTATAACACAACAATTAGTCTCCAATTACTCTATTTTCAAAACCATCATTCAATTTCAAGACAATTTTATAAAATCATTTCATTTAAACACATTTTGTTTATAAAACCTAAAAATTTACCATTTAAACTCATTTTCCATAAAATCACAAAATCGGATAAAAACCACTTTAGATAATTAAGACGATAGTAAGGTTACTCACTATTTTGGGAGTCGAATTTCGAGTACTCCGATTCTTGATCCTCGGGTACCATCTATTTACTTTTGCCAAAATGCTAACCACCTAGACATAATGCATAATAAGCCATTTACTACATTTGTGCTAAATTATTATAAAACCAATTCAGGCTCTATACTAATGCATGCAATGGGATGTGAAATACTTGGGTAACTATCTAAATACGGTATTCCATATAAATTCAATTATGTACCTAAATAAAACGGTATTGGCCTAATTCGATCTATCACCCAATTAATTGGCCAATACGTCCAATTCAACTCCAATTAACTCCATTTTTCTTCCAATTCTCCAAACCATCAAACACAAGTTAAATAACTTGAAATATGGCAAAATCATTCTCACATTTTCTCTTGGAAAATTCGGCCATGGTGGGTGCATCAACACTATAATTTTTCCTACTTGATTCTCACACTATAAATCACTAATTCTTAACCAAATCACTTAAAATAAAATCAAAATCATCCTCAATATTCCACATGGAGAATTCGGCCAATGATGGGTGATGGAAGAACATGAATTTTTCTTACTTGATTTTCATGCTACACATCACTAACTAACTAAAAACAATAAAATATCTTAAAATCTAACCAAATCAAGCATCAAAACCTCTCTCTAAGTGTTCAGCCAGCAAGATACCCATCATGAAATCATGTGATTCAACCATGAAAAATGCAAAAGAATGTATGGGAAAGGTAGATCACAAGCTAGAATTGCAAAATCTTACCTTTTGTCACTTGTTTCCTTGAATTTTCACACTTTTCCCTTGAATTTTTCCACCTAGGGTTTTTGTTCTTTTTTTCTTCCTCTGTTCTTCCTTTGGTCGGCCATATGAAGAGAAATAGGCTGATTTTGTGCTAATTTATAAGGAAAATAATAAATGGATAACAATTTGACACATGTCACCATTCCATTGGTCCATGTGTCATATTTACCCATTAAGCAATCTCTTTCTACCACTTAAATTTTCTCAATTATCCATGATAATATTGGGTAAAATCCATGTGCTGGACAAGTGTTGGGTGGTGTAAAATTACAATTTTGCCCCTAAGATGGCAACATGACTATTTTACCCCTATGCTCGAAAAAATGCCGGAATTAAAATTTTTCACTTCTCAAACTCAAATTATGTTCTAAATAGTCAATCTTGATCAAAAACTTCTTCCAACATTCCAATTTTAACCTCGGGTGGCAAAATGACCATTTTGCCCCTAGGTCATGAAAATTCCAATTTGACTCCAAATCGATCTTCGAGCTCCGAATCACCATTTTAAGTCATTCTGGGGTTTTAAAATTCTCAATTTTATCTTAAAATATCTATTTGGTCTAGTTCGAGGTTTAATTCAACTTAATTGTACCATTTGGAACATTGCCGTCCTTTAACGATTTTCAGGATACCCAAGTAAGCAAACATGCATTCTTACATAAGAATGGCATAATAAACATATTGTCAAGTTGGGCTTGACACAAACAATAATGCAAAGTGTAATTTTTTTCATAATAATCAATGTTACTTTGCAAACTTAAGTCTGAATTGAAAAAATAAAAAAAGTTACAAACTTAATTCTCAACGCTATTAGCAAAAATCTCTAGTGCATATCTTTTCCTTAAGCCTTCAATGGCATTTGTCTTCAGGGTTTGGTTGTCTATATCGATCAGCCACTCAATAGCAACAATTACCTAATCTACACAACTATGCCCATCCTTTTATGCCAGGGTTTCCTCATTTAAGTGCTAGCTTATTGGCATCCAAGGTTGTTTTTTACGATGCACACGATTAAAGTTCCTAGATTGGTGGCATATAATGGGTAACAATGCTGTTAGGGGACACATCTGCTCCTCATGCAATCCGAACAAAATTGAATGCCAACAACCATACGCGGAGTCCACCAGTGTTATACCTCATTTAACCAAGTTAATATGCAATAGAACCCAATGGCCGTCAAAATGGCATGACATTAAAATGTAGTCCACCTCATACCATTATTTCCCCATGGCAAACTCTCACCCCTCACATAATCAAGCAGATGTTCAGGCAGAACCACCTTTGTTGGCTGGAAGTTTGATCATACGATTGAGGTTCCATTTCACAGCACAGGCCAAGCAAAATCAATTATCAATTAATTTACGCTCAATAGTTAGATGCCACGAACTAAAATCCCAAACAAATATTTTAATAATTAAAACTCATTTTATTGAATGTTACCTATTGATCTTGTACTCGCAAGGTAAATTCTCCTTTCTCAACATCAATGAGTGCTTTGACAGTGTGTAAGAAAAGTCTTCTAAGGACAATAGGAACCTCTTTATCCTCTTCCATATCAAGAACTATAAAGTTCGCTAGAAATATGAATTTATGCACCTGTACAAGCACATCTTCCACTATACCTCTCAGATAAGTGAGATTACTATCTACCAATTGTAGAGTCATAGTGGTGGGCTTAAGTTCCCTCAAACGTAACTTTTTGTAAATTGACAAAGGCATCAAATACTCGCCCCTAAATCACTCAAAGCCTTGGCAAAAATTAAAGCACCAATTATGCATGGAATAGTAAAACTACTTGGGTCCTTAAGTTTTGAAGGGAGTTTATTCTAAATAATTGCACTACACTCTTCAGTGAGTATACTGTCTCAAACTCACCCAACCTCTTCTTCTTAGATAAAATGTCTTTCAAAAATTTAACATATGAAGGAATTTACTTCAATGCCTTTGCAAATAGAATGTTGATGTGAAGCTTTTTAAACACCTCCATAAATTTCTGAAACTAGTTCTCTTTTTGTTGGTTCTTGAACTATTGAGAAAAGATAGTGGTAGAGTTACCTTATTCTCTTTCACTTAACACTACTCACTAGAACTTGCAATCTATGTTGCACTTTCACCAATATTGTCTTTCTGTGCAACTTTCTATGGTTCACTTTCAACCTCTTTACCACTTCTCAAGCATGGCCTTGACATGTTCTTTACCTTCCCTAATCGAATTTGCTTCTGTATCACTAGGTAGTGTTCCTAGAGCTCTATCTTTTAATAAATAGGCAATTTGACCATCTTGAGTCTCAAGGTTTCATAGTGATGTTGCTTGACTTGGGATGATGCTATCAGTCTGTGTCATGTACTGCCTTAACAAATCCTCCACAGTTGGCTTCTTTTCTGAGATAGGCACTCTTACTTACTATTAGAATCTTAGAGGCATATTCGGCCTTGAAACCAAGGATGATCCTTGATTATTGGCCCAAGAGAAGTTTGGATGGTTCGTCTACCCTATATTGTAAGTGTTGGAGTAAGGATTATTTTGTTGTCTATTCCCTACAGATTATACTGTTTCTATGAAACTTGGACATTGATGGCTTGCATGATCATTTCCATAATACTCACAAGCTACAAAAGGACTTTGAATAAAGTTAATACCAAAAGATTCAAGTTCCTAGTTAGAACTGCTACCTATGAGGATAGTGTCAAAATGGCATCTACATCATGAATTTAAGCTACTCTCTTATGTATTGATCATTCTGTTGGCCATGGTAGTTGTTTACAGCCATCTATTCCAATAAATCGTATGCCTCATCAATTGATTTAGCCATTAAAGCTCCTCCTGCAATGGCATCAATGGTAGTCTAGAAATGACCACTCAAACCATTGTAGAAAGCCTGCACTTGAAGCCACTTTGGAAGACCATGATGAGGACAACATCAAAGTAATTCTTTATATCTTTCCCAAGCCTCGTACAACAATTCAAAATCTTGCTGCATGAATGATTTGATATCATTCCTCATTTTCACTGTCTTGGCTAAAGGAAAGAACTTAGCAAGGAACTTTTGAGCAAGATTGTCCCATGTTGTTATTGAGTTAGTGGGGAGCATAGTCAGTCGTGCTTTAGTTTTATCCCTCAATGAGAAAGCGAAAAGTCTTAAACGAACTGCATCATTTGTGATATTATTGTATTTGAAAGTATCACATATCTCCAAGAAGTTTGATATATGGACATTTGGATCATCGTTTGGTAGACCCCCAAACTGCATCGAAGTTTGAATCATAGTGATGATGGTCAGCTTGATTTCAAAATTGTTAGCTTGAATAGTTAGCCTTTGGATGTTCGATGGAACCCCTTGCACCAATGGAACAACATAATCCCTTCAGCAACGATTTTCAGCTACTACTCATTCTTGGATTTGCTGTTCATCTTGTTGATCAACCATTGTATTTGTTTGAGCAAAACCCTGTTGATTCTTTCATCGAAGTCTACGAAATGTTCTCTTAATCTTTAGATCACAAGGTAAAATCTTCAATCTTTTGCTCTTTTTACACAACGACAAAATGAACTTGCGAAACAAAGAAATAAAACTTAAATTAAGCCTAATATGTGGAATTTTAATATTGCAAAATAATAAAGAAAACAAAATCCTCGATAACGGCGTAAAAAACTTGTTGAATTTTTACACAAATGCTTGTTATCGTAAACAAGTAATATAGTAATAAGTACAGTATCATTCCTACAGGGATTTGTTCATAATTTTTTATTAAGTACTAAAATTTTATAACAAATTAGTCTTATTTAAGTAACCAAAATTTTCAGAAAATTAATTAAAACTAAATTAAAGTAGGCTCTAAATTAACTAACATAAATTAAAGTTTCTTAAGAAAGACAATAAACTAAAGACCTAGGATTATGGGTTCATTCAACACTTTATCTGATACTAGTTTTTCTTATTATTTACCTTCTTAGGTAGTTTTATATAATACCCCGTACTTTAATACGGTGGCTAATTGTGAAACATAGACCTCCATAGATGCGTGACTAGAGGTAGACTGTTGAGTGCATCAAATTCACATATTTAATGGGAGATTAAATACCTAATTAGTCTAAGTTGGACTAGATTTAGGATTGAATTTAGGTATTTTTATTTATTTTATTAGTTTAGTTTAATTTATGTTTAAATGTTTATTTTTAATTAATGATGCTAGTTTTGGATTATTTATAATTATTTTATATTTTTATAGGAGTAGGATGAAAAATAATTCAATTGTTGAAGAAAGGTGCATAATTAACTATTATACTATTTGCATATGTTTTGGTTTTTCAAGTATATCTCTAACTAAAGAAGTCCAAATTACATGATTTTTAAACCATTAGAAAGATAAGAGGTAGAGTTACAACTTTTGTGTTTACCACTTTTCCCAGTTCTGACCGAACATTGGTCAAAATCTTTGTCAAAGTCAAGGTACTGCACTAGAAGAACAAAAAGGGGCCATTTTTGTAAATTCCGTGAAACTTTGATTGACTTTAGGATAAATATCTAATTTCTTCCAGCACCTTCTTCTCACTTCCAGCAGCTTCTTCTTCTTCTTCCCATCTTTTTCCCTCACTAAACGTTTTCCCCCTTCCATGGAAAAGAAACCTTAAAGCCTCCATAACTTTCTCGAATTAACTCCGATTCTCATGCTTTTGTACACTTTTTCATAGGGTTTTTCATACTCTTTCACTTTTACGCCTCAAGAACCCTCAAAAGCTCTTCCTTTGCACTTTCTCTCACTTGTTGAACATTTTGAGAGAGAGAGAGAGATAGACTTTCCTTGATAGCTTGAAGAACTTTTGAACAGAATTCCACTATAAAGCCACTAAGGTGAGTAATGAGTTAGATTTGATTTTTGAGTTGTTAATGATGGCCAATAATTAGGTTTGTGGGCTCATTCATTGTTGAAGGTTATTTAATCATGTCTAGTGTGAACAATGACTACTTAAATGATAATTGGAAGCTAGTTAGGAATAACTAGTAAAACTTGATTTAGGAAACAACTTTTGGATTATTATTTATGTAAATTGAGTTGGTGTGATGCTATTGTGTGTGATAGGTTCCAACGAGACTCCACTTCTCCATTCGGAGCATTAGATGCAGTTAGAGTCAATCAAAGCATCAACAAAGACACTGTGAGTGAAACTTGCATTAAAATGTTTTAGGATAAATGCATACGTGTTTAATTGAATCACTTAAAATGTTTTATCGGACTTTTCTTTAAAACGTGCATGGGAACAAGCCCTTGATGAAATGTTTTTATGTGGTAAAAATGTGATATAATGAAACCATGTGTTCCTATATTATGTGGATATGTGTGTTATGCTTTGAGTGATAATGTTGTATAATAGTTATAACCGTGCATGTGTGGTGTGGGAGTGCACATGATGGTGCTAGTGGTGTGCGGTGTGGGAGTGCACAGGACGGTAATGATGTGGGCGAGAATGCGTGTGATGATATTGAAACGTGCGTGTAGGGAGTGCACATGATGATATTGCCTTGTGCGTGTAGGGAGTGCACATGAGCTGAGTAAGGCGGCGGTGGTGTACATGTATACATATATATATGCTGTAGACAGGTTATGAAAATAAAAAATGTGATTGTACTATATGCTATAGAATGCCTTTCCGCTGCAGCGAGAATGTCACGACCCAAATTCAGGGCCATGACCAGCGCATGGGCCCAATGGACATAGCCCACGAAGCCCAACCAAGCCTATTTACATGACTCATTCATCGATTTCATTATTCATTCTTACAATCGTATTTCGTAATTTTCACTAACGAGTATGCCAATACTTTTCTATTGACTATATATTCACATTTATATGATTCAAAATAATGTCATCCATGCCATTACATAGTGGCAACATTACTCAATATAAACATCTATTCGCTTAAGATATATATATACATGTCTTAAAAATTTACATCGAGGCACGTGTGTTCAACAAAAAGGACTCTAGACTTCCAACAGAGCAATCATAGCAAAGGTGCAGCTACCGAATGGCATTGATACCTACCAACAGATGGATACAAGTCTATGGGGACACCTCGACCTAGTTACCGACTGCCTCTTGATCTGAAAACATAAAGTTGAAAACAGTGAGTATAAACCCAGTGAGTGAACAAGGAAGGGAACAAACAACAATAAGGAAAATTTAAAGAAATCATGATGCATTTATCTTTAAAACAATGAACTTTGGTTTAGTTCTTATCAAAACCCTTCATGTGAACCCCAAATGAGTAAATCACTTGATTAAAAGGGTCCATGCTCAATAAAGGATTTGAAGAGTGAAAACTTTAATAGCATTCATGCAATTCAAGTCAAGTAAACGACGGGTCCTTGCTGCAGCGGAAATGCATTCTCGCTGGCCGAGGGTTTCTTAGCTGGTCGAGGGTTTCTCACCAAACCTCTTCATTTCAAATTTAATTCATTGATTCCTTAGTGTTGGAAGTCCATGCTGAACTATGGTACCAAAGAAGTGGAAAATAGGGCAGCAATTGAACAAGATTGTCACGACCCGAAACTCCCATCGAGCCCGTGACAACCGTCGCAACGTCCCGATAAACATTCATTACCCAGAATGTCAATCGAAACCTCGCAAGGCTTAACATCAGTTTTCGCACCTCCCCTGTGAGCAACAGTTGTTAAGTATCATGTTTTGAGAGATTATAAACTATTTCCAAATCAAAACAATAGAAAAATAATTTTTTTCGCTCACAGGGGCATTTTGGTCATTTTACCTCGAAAGTCTCAAAACCAGCTAAAAATGTAGTATGCAAGTGGAAAACACATATTTCATAATCAAAAATAAGTTTAGATGTCTAAAACATTCATTTAAAGTGAAACTATAACTATTTGAATATAATAAAAATATTCAATAAAATATTCTATTTTCTTATAAAACAATATTTATTGAGTTACCGGTAAATAATTTTTATAGCGTAAAAGCTAAATAAATTCATACATATTGTAATACAGATAACCAAAGTATAAAATTTAATTTACAGTGACATGTGAGCCCACGAGCGACTAAAAGTATCAAAAGCGGTAAACCCACAGTTTTCTAAGGATGCAAGTCCAACTGTAGCCCTCAACAAAGTGAGCTATCTACCGACTCTCTTGAGCCTGAAATGGGTGAAAATGAGGGTGGTGAGATTATATAATCCCAGTGAGTAAACAAATACCATCTAAAATATCTAAAACTGAGTAAATGGAGACAGATTAAAATAGATTATCATACCGTAATTCATCACCTTTCAACTCATTTCAACCAAATAAAATCAATTCATATAAATTGAGTAATCAACATGGCTTATGAATTTGTTAAAGACTTTGGCTCGTGCCAAAATCATTCTTATACTCAGTTATTAGGGATACCTTGGCCAAGGGCTATCCCAACCGAGTCCGCGAAGGCTGATAAAAAGTTATGTATGCATAAATCATGTTTTTATTTTGAAAACATAGCCGTTCCTTGGCGTTGGCTGAGTTCACCCTCACGTGGTGATTTGGCGTGAAGTGAACTCTAAAGTTGTACCTCGAGAGTTACCCTACACGCCTCTCCAACCGAGGTAAGAATATAATAGGGTTACCGTGACCTTCTAATAGGTTGGTCCATGGAACCCGTCCACTGCAGCGACTAATCAATAAAATCAGCCTCTAATCAACAGTTTATACATTTTCAACACAAATACCAATTCAGCCATTCATGCCAATATTGCCATAAGCCAATCAATTAGAACCATAAATTCACAATACATCAAATGGTCTCCAATTACTCTATTTTCAAAGCCATCATTCAATTTCAAGACAATTTATAAAATCATTTCATTTAAACACATTTTGTTTATAAAACATAACAATTTAACATTTAAACTCATTTTTCATAAAATCACAAAATCAGATAAAAACCACTTTAGATAATTAAGACAATAGTAAGGTTACTCACTATTTCGGGAGTCGAATTCCGAGTACTCTGATTCTTGATCCTCGAGTACTATCTCTTTACTTTTGCCAGAATGCTCACTACCTAGACATAATGCACAATAAGCCATTTACTACATTTGTGCTAAATTGTTATAAAACCAATTCAGGCTTTATACTAATGCATGAAATGGGATGTAAATTGTTCGAATTATCGTTTAAACACGATGTTCTACACAAATTTAATTGTGTACCTAAATAAAACGGTATTGGCCTAATTCGATCTGTCACCCAATTAATTGGCCAATATGTCCAATTTAACTCCAATTAACTCCATGTTTCTTCCAATTCTCCAAACCATCAAACACAAGTTAAATAACTTGAAATATGGTAAAATCATCCTCACATTTTTTCTTGAAAAATTTGGCCATGATGAGTGAATCAACACTATAATTTTTGAAGCTTGATTCTCACACCATAAATCACTAATTCCTAACCAAATCACTTGAAATAAAATCAAAATCATCCTCAATATTCCACATGGAGAATTCGGCCAATGATGGGTGATGGAAGAACATGAATTTTTCTTGCTTGATTTTCATGCTACACATCACCAATCAACTAAAAACACTAAAATATCTCAAAATCTAACTAAATCAAGCATCAAAACCTCTCTTTAAGTGTTCAGCCAGCAAGATACCCATCATGAAATCATATGATTCAAGCATGGAAAATGAAAAAGAATGCATGGGAAAGGTAGATCACAAGTCAAAATCAAGAAATTTTACCTTTGATTGCTTGATTACTTGAAATCCACCAAATTTTCTCTTGAATTTTCACCCTAGAGTTCTTGTTCTTTCTTTTCTTTCTTTGTTCTTGCTTTGGCCGGCCATATGAAGAGAAATGGGCTGATTTTGTGCTAATTTATAAGGAAAATAATAACTGGATGAGAATTTGACACATGTCACCATTCGATTAGTCCATGTGTCATACTTACCATTAAGCAATCTCTCTCCACCACTTAAATTTTCTCAATTATCCATGATAATATTGGGTAAAATCCATGTGCTGGACAAGTGTTGGGTGATGTAAAATTACAATTTTGCCTTTGGGTGGCAAAATGACTATTTTTCCCCTATGTTGTGAAAAATGCCAAAATTAAAATTCTTCACTTCTGAAACTCAAATTATGTTCTAAATAGTCAATCTTGATCAAAAACTTCTTCCAACATTCCAATTTTAACCTCAGGTGGCAAAATGACCATTTTGCCCCTAGGTCATGAAAATTCTAATTTGACTCCAAATCGGTCCTCGAACTCCAAATCACCATTTTAAGTCATTCTGGGGTTTTAAAATTCTCAATTTCATCTTAAAATCTCTATTTGGACTAGTTCGAGGCTTAAATCAACTTAGTTGTACCATTTGGTACATCGCCGTCTTTTAACGATTTTCGAGGTACCTAAGTAAGCAAACATGCATTCTTATGTAGGAATGACATAATAAACATATTGTCGAGCTGGGCTTGACAAAGATAATAAACAAGATAGAAGGTTTCTCACTGCAGCAAAATTCATGCCATAAAATAGAAAGTTTATCGCTACAACGAGAATCAGGTCTAGTAAAAACCCTCAAAACTTGAGAGTTTCTCACTGCAGCGAGAAACAAAGCACTAAGAAAAAGTCTCCATTCCCTCAAGAAAAGGCCATCCTGCTGAAATGACAAAAACAACATGAAACACAAACAAATTCCCAAAGTTCAACATGTCAAATTTTCACATGCATTACAACCATATACCATATTCGTGAGCTTTTGATAACACACATATCTATGTATGTAAATATATATATATATATAAATCATCATGCACACCCTCCCATCATCATCAGCTCATATGCACTCCCACTAGCACATGGTTGGGTCATCATCGACTTATGCGCACTCCCACTCACACATAGTCGGGTTAGCATTGGCTTACGCGCACTCTTACTAACACATAGTCGGGTCAATATCATTACACAGCATTATTCGTATATATATATCAACACGATATAGGAGCACATAGGTTCGTCCTTTTACACGTTTTACATTTTTTCACAACATCAAAATATTTTATCAAGGGCTTGTTCCCCAGCACAGGTCTTTAAAGAAAAGTTGAAATAAATCATTCAAATGTGTCATACAAATGCAATTATATCTCCCAAAACAATTTTGAAATGCCAGTTCACTCACCAGTATTTTGTTGAACCTTTAGCCGACTCTAACTTCATTAATGGTCCAAATGGGGCGATGGGGCTTCGTTAGAACGTACCATCACATTAGCATCACCATTATGTCAATTCACATACTTATAAATTCTAATAGTTTTCTCTTAGCTAACTTCCCCTTGCCATTTAGGAGGCTATCTATGTTTACTATCCTAATCACTCTAAAGTGAATGAACAACCTCAACTACCAAAACACCCACAAGTCTAAACACTAATCATTTTCAACACTAAAAATCAATTCTAATTCACTACTCACCTTGGTAGCTTTGTATTTGAAATTCTTTCCAAAAACTTTCAAGCTATTATTGAAGCTCCCTCTTTCTCTCTCTAAAACACCTAACTAGTGAGAGAAAGTATGAAAGTAAAATTTTTCAAGGGTTTTAAAGTGAGAAACTGAAAAACTACAAGGGTTCTATGCAAAAGTGCACAAAAGCTTGAAAATTGGAGTTATTTTGAGGAAGGTTATGGAGCTTTCATATCAAGCTTTCATAGAGGATAAAAGCAACGTGAGATGAGAGGAAGAAGAAGAAGAAAAGCTGTTGGAGAATGAAAAAGCTATTGGAAGAAAGAGATATTTATAGTTCAAGCTTATCCATTCCACTAAAATTACCAAAATGCCCTCAATAAGTTAGCTTGGTCTCTTCTAATCCTTTATGCAATCTTTTTACTCTTTTAACACTGAAGCAAAGTCCATAATGGTCTAGAAATGCTTGGGTTCGCAAAACTTAAAAATTTTGACCCAAGGTGAAAAATGACCATTTTGCCCCTACCATGAAAATCATCATCATTTTTATTTCCTTCGTCATTTTACCCATATTTCAATATTCATTTATGCCTTAGGCCTACTTAGGTCTTAATATTGTTTAAAACTTACTTTTAGGAGCTTACTAAGGAAATGATGAAACTACCCTTATCCATTGTTATTACGTCTATACCTAGTTACGAGCCTATAGAGGTCGAGGTCTCACAGAGAAACCCTTTGTTTTGCTTGTCTTGATTAGATATTTGTTGTGGTTTTCACTCTTTTCAACTCCATTGTGGATTATAAATTCTTTATCTTAAGGTATTGAATAATCAAGGGTTGAATTAAGGGTTTTACAAGAAATTAAACTAAATTGCATTGTTTTTAAAATAAGTGCATCGTGTTTTCAAAATTTTTTCGTATCGTTTTCTTGTTCCCTTCCTATGTTCACTCACTGAGTTTATACTCATTATTTTCAATTTCATGTTTTAGTTTTCAAGTTTGAAGGTAGTTGGATTCCTAAGTCAAGGTGTTTCCTCTTATCTATTTTTCGGTAGGTCGCCCTGACACTAAATGTTAACACCCACGTCCAAAGTCACTACACTGCCGGTCAAGGTCTTTGTATATGCACATATATATTTAATGTGAATTGTTAAGATACATTTGACAACCTATCTATGTATATTTTAATTTATGATGCCAGTGCGAGTATTTACTTGGGTTCTACGAATTGTCTTTGAAGAAATTATCATTCGAACACTATTAAGTATAGATCTTAAAGAAATATGAATGATAGATGGACTAATGTACAGATTCATATAGGAAGGCTTGCTTAGGCCAAGTGGGCTGTGCCTATTGGGTCCTTGCTTCGGTCATGGCTCGAGATTGGGCTGTGACAAACTTGGTATCAGAGCTCTAGGTTTAGTTCAATCCTAAAGATTCTTGTGTTGTCAGCGGAGTTGTGGGAGTTTGTGTAGAGTCTCATCCTTGGATTATGGGTGCACAATGCAAGCTAAGGACGGGAGGCTACATAGGCCCCTAATCCATTAGAAACCTAACTATTCCTATGATGTATAAATGGCTAAGTAATCAATACTCGATTCTGTATAGGTTTGGAGGTGCCCTTGTTGCACACGCCATGTCTAGAAGAGACGATAGTCCGGATACCCCTCACAGTACTAGCGAAGGATCGTTAGATTCCACTACTAGGACCCAATGGCACCCTAATCCAGGGAGTCAGGGAGGTGGCCAGTCTCAGATTCCTATTACATGGATTCCACAGGAATTAAAAATAATGTTTCATAATAAGAAAAGCCTTGAGAGTAGTGAAAGCCTTGAAAGTGAGGACAACTCTCATATTCAGGAAGCCGTAAGGAATTTTCTTTTGCAAAGGTTTGAGGAAAGGTTTAAGGAAAAGGTGAAAGAGGCAATTGCAAAAGGAGATATTTGTCCAAGAAAAATATCCGCTATCCGACACTTTCCTCCTATTTGTGGAATAGGTGTTGTGCCTGTGAGTAGAGAGGAATACATAAGAATACAGCAAGCTTGGATTAAAGGTAAAATGGAAAAATCTCAGGAGGTAGAAGAGGACCTAGAAAAGGATCCGTCGATGTGCTCGGATCAAGGCAACGATGATCCTAAAGACACTTAATACTTTTATTGAACTCCGTATTACTTTAAATATGGGTAAACGCAGTGTAAATTAAGTAGTAGTCGTCTGTACAAAGGACTTAAGAGTTTGGTTTTTATTTTCGTGTGACTCGAATGGACTATGAAGCAGTTGTTTAAATGACTTGGTGCATATGGGAATCTTTTGGTATGATAGAGGTGGACTAAGAATATAATCATTGAGGAAGGATATACACCCTAGTGGCGTGATTAGTTGCCTTAGGCAATTATTGAAGGTAGATGTAGAAAGTCATTAACGATTCAAGCAACTACCGAACCTGACAATAAATATATTTTGCAGTACTATGAAATGGTTACCAATAAACGTGATGGATTTTTGAGTGGTAACCCTAGTTTTTTTTTTTTTGACAAGGTATAAAATGCCATTTGAATTGATAGCGTTTATTAGAAATTATCATTTATCATGGCATGTGGGTTTTTGGCATGATTCCGAATGTAAGGATAAATAAATAAAGTCCTAGTTTATGGGGCAAGTTGAATCAAAGAAGTCGATTTTTGAGTAAACACATTGAACTAGGGGACTATGTTATAATAAGCAGGTTCAATGTGTTGTAACTACATAAGATATCATGAGAAAGCATGGTAAGGTAAGTAATCCATCGCGAAAATATGAAAATTGAAATCTCAATTGCAGTTACAATTCAGAAGGATATGAGAGAAATCAATGAGGCTATTGGTGGCACTTTGCATGGTTAACGTGATTAAGTCAAGGATTGTAAAATTTAAGTATGGAGAAAACTACAAAATGATGCCATGACATTATAAGATGATAATTTGGTACAAAAATAGACCAATGCAGGCAAAATATGGAACTTGGAAAAGGTGAATTCTTGATTTAATAAGGATTATGAGTATAAAGTGTGGAAAAAGATGAACTATTTTCCTAATCATTTGTACTAGAATTCAATGAACTATCTGAGATACGAGACAAGAAAGACAATTAATTATGAATAGTATGAATTATGGGATGCCATAAATAATGAATAATTATGTGTGTAGTGATAGATATACATCTATTGTGAATTCATTACACCATATGGAAAGGATGTCCTAAGGTGGGACTTAGTGATTGATGATAAGTGTTAAAAAATAATATGAGTGGAAAGTATTAATTTGGCGTTGTGCATATGACAAGTAAAGTAAAGATACACATGCTTATGGAAATTGTGGTAAAAGCTTAAAGGAAAGCCATATGGTTGAGAAGGATGGAAGTAGTAACTTTGAAGGTAGGAAAACTTCCTTGTGGAAGAAGTTTCCAGTAGTTGCACCACCGCAACACTAACTGTCCAGCTCCATGACGCTAGGAACATCTTGTGTATTGAACGTATGAGCAAGGGGTTGCAACCCGATCCTTGGGAACTCTCGCATGTGAATAGTGGTGAAGCATGACTCTCAGCCCAGGGGCTTGTAGAGGAAAGGGCTATACAAAGAGGTGGAGCAACCTTATGAGTGCTCTAATAGGTACCTTTTGTTGTCACCGACGAAGGAAGAAAGGGCTACCCAAAAAGGTGGAGTTGCCCCTAGTGACAAAGTTGGTATCAGAGACCTTGATATTGAACATTGTTATGCGGAGATTTAAGTGATTGGAGAATGATACATGAATTGAAAAGTTACTTTATTACCCTATATAGAGTGGCATGTAGTAAAAGGGAGGATGGAAAGTCCTTGAGATAAGCTACGGTGTAAAGAATTGAGAGGAATATTAAGTTGATTAAAGATGGTTAATAGTACTTTCGAATATTTTACTTGCATGATGAGTTAATGTGGTATTCGAAATTGTCAAGGAGCCTAATGGCTAAACCATGGGTTACGTGGTCATGTGATGTGAGTTTGAAAAATAAATATTGGCAATGATATTGAGAGGTACTTAAACAAAATCCTATTTCAAGTTATGTAATTACCAGCATTGACTGTGTAGATGCAAAAAGGAAAATAATGGCACGTTGGTGTAAAGGAATAGTACAAGATGATTGAAGGTAATCTCGATAATGAAGCTGGTTAATGGGAATTCCCTAATGTGGAGATTGGATTTCAAAAAAAAAAATACAAGATGTGCTCACGACTCCTATAAATCTAAATCTTAAGTGACTAACTAATATATGGATGAATAAGGATATATATGATGGAAGTATATAAGGTAAATGAGAAACGAAGATGACTCTTAGGAATTGTGATATTGCATAAGAGGCAAGGATGAATTAAAGGAAACCTTTGAAGGATCAATAAGATCGTACAGCATATGTGGATATCGGATTGTGATTGGATGAAATGATACTTAATGGTTGAAATGTGGTTAATGACATTATGATACAAGGGTGCGTGGTATGACGAAACTTATGTATATGGTTGGAAATGATAAGAGAAAAGCTTAAGTTTGTGAGTACGTGAAGTTGTGCATCGGTTTAATGTGAGTTATATGGACTATATGAAGGATAAAGTATGGTAGAATGTAAGCTGAATGATAACTTAAATGTCCAAAGAGTAATTTGGAAATTGATTATATTTGGATGTTCGGGGACAAACTATAATCTATGGATATGAAATGGAAGAATAAATTAGAAATGTCGAGATTGAGGAAAGTAAAAAGGGGTTCTTACACGTGGTAATGGATGTTGACATTTAATAGACGTATAGATAAGTATATGTGGAGTTACTTGTGTCATTGGTGGGAATAAAGAATCCTTTTTAGTGATTTGAGAATTGAACACAGTATGCTTGATGTGTTGCATAGGTGGTACAATAATAAGATATATCATTAGAAATTAAGCTATGTGGATAGAAGGAGAATCCTAAGAGTAATAGCCAAAAAAAATGGAATAATATGATCGAGATGGAAGAGTAATGGAAGTGTTATCTCATAGTTATGCTAAGCTTTCTATGTGGCAATAGAGCCACGGATGGAGAATAAACGATGATAGTATTATAATGTGAGTATTTGGAGGAATTAAGTAAGACAAATAAAAAAATCTAATTTTGTTAAGGATGGTCAAAAAGTTTTAAGTTATAATGATGATGATATATTTTAAGACATGAAAAACTAGAATTACTGAAAAGAATTTGATGATGAATGAATGAAGTACAATTAAAGATAAAGATTTACGAGTGAGTTGCCTTCCGTACGATTTGGATTGCATTGAATTAAAGATAATGTAGAAGCATGAATCTTGGAATGCACAATGTAACGAAAAAACTAAGAAGATTTAAAGTGCCTAGAACCAAAGTAAACATAAAGTATTTAAGAATAATTGAAGGCATTAACCTCCCCCAACGTTCAGAGTACATACAATAATGAATATGGCGTGTTTATAATGCTGCAAGCTATATAATAGTGTATGGGGATAAGATGAATGAATGTCGAGAAGTTCGACAAGGAGTGAAGTAATAAGATGGTGATTGGGTATACATAACTAAGTATAATATGTGATCGAAATAGGTATGATTGAGATGGAGTTATGGTACAAATTTAATGATAGTGATAAAGGCGTACTCGATGTCTTAATATAAGAGATAATGATGGTGAAGGGTGCTACTGATTTGACTCTAGAAGATGATAATAGACATAAATGAAATATTCTAGTCGAACTGAAGGTGAACGAGATGAATAAATCAAAATTCCCTATAAAGGGAAGAATGGATTAAAATCATAGAGTGAGATTGATAACCCGACACCAATGTAAATTCGAGGACGAATTCTATTTAAGTGGGAGAGACTATAATATCTCGTACTTTAATATGGTGGCTAATTGTGAAACACCGACCTCCATAGATGCATGACTAGAGGTAAACTGTTGAGTGCATCAAATTCACATATTTAATGGGAGATTAAATACCTAATTAGTCTAAGTTGGACTAGATTTAGGATTGAATTTAGGTATTTTTATTTATTTTATTAGTTTAGTTTAATTTATGTTTAAATGTTTATTTTTAATTAATTATGCTAGTTTTATGTTATTTATAATTATTTTATGTTTTTATAGGAGTAGGATTAAAAATAATTTCAATTGGTGAAGAAAGGTGTATAATTAACTATTGCTTTTTTTGCATATGTTTTGGTTTTTCAAGAATATCTCCAACTAAAGAAGTCCAAATGACATGATTTTAGGACTATTAGAAATATAAAAGGCAGGGCTACAACTTTGGTGTTTACCACTTTGCCCAATTCTGATCAGAAGGTGGTCAAAATCTTTGTCAAAGAGAAGGTATTGTACCAGAAGAACAAAAATGGGGCATTTTTGTAAATTTTGTGAAACTTTGATTGACGTTAAGATAAATATCTCATTTCTTCCAGCACCTTCTCCTCACTTCTAGCATCTTCTTCTTCTTCTTCCCAACCTTTTCCCTCACTAAACGTTTTCCCCCTTCCATGGAAAAGAAACCTTAAAGCCTCCATAACTTTCTCGAATTAACTCTGATTCTCATGCTTTTGTACACTTTTCATAGGGTTTTTCATACTTTTTCACTTTTACACCTTAAGAACCCTTAAAAGCTTTTCCTTTGCACTTTTTCTCACTTACTGAACATTTTGAGAGAAAGAGAGAGAGAGAGAGATAGATTTTCCTTGATAGCTTGAAGAACTCTTGAAAAGAATTCCACTATAAAGCCACTAAGGTGAGTAATGAGTTAGATTTGATTTTTGAGTTGTTGATGATGGCCAATAATTAGGTTTGTGGGCTGATTCACTGTTGAAGGTTATTTAATCATGTCTAGTGTGAACAATGACTACTTAAATGATAATTGGAAGCTACTTAGGAATAACTAGTAAAACTTGATTTAGGAAACAACTTTTGGAATAGTATTTATGTAAATTGAGTTGGTGTGATGCTATTGTGTGTGATAGGTTCCAACGAGACTCCACATCTCCATTTAGAACATGAGACGCAGTTAGAGTCAATCAAAACATCAACAAAGACACTGTGAGTGAACTTGCATTAAAATATTTTAGGATAAATGCATACGTATTTAATTGAATCACTTGAAATGTTTTATTAGACTTTTCTTTAAAACATGCATGGGAACAATCCCTTGATGAAATGTTTTTATGTGGTAAAAATGTAATATAATGAAACAATGTGTTCCTATATTATGTGGATATGTGTGTTATGCTTTGAGTGATAATGCTGTATATAGCTATAACCGTGCACGTGTGGTGTAAGAGTGCACGTGACGGTACCGGTGGTGTGCGGTGTGGGAGTGCACATGTCGGTAATGACGTGGGTGGGAGTGCATGTGATTATATTGAAATGTGCGTGTAGGAAGTGCACATCATGATATTGAAATGTGCGTGTAGGGAGTGCACATGATGATATTGCCTTGTGCGTGTAGGGAGTGCACATGAGCTGAGTAAGGCGGCGGTGGTGTTCATGTATATATATATATATATATGCTATAGACAGGTTATGAAAATAAAAAATGTGATTGTACTATATGCTATAGAATGCCTTTTTGCTGCAGCGAGAAACCCTTTGTTTTGCTTGTCTTGATTAGATATTTGATGTAGTTTTCACTCTTTTCAACTCCACTGTGGATTATAAATCCTTCATCTTAAAGGATTAAATAATCAAGGGTTGAATTAAGGGCTTTACAAGAAATTAAACTAAATTGCATTGTTTTTAAAATAAATGCATCATGTTTCCAAAATCTTTCTGTATCGTTTGTTTGTTCCCTTCCTATGTTCACTCACTGAGTTTATACTCATTATTTTCAACTTCATGTTTTAGTTTTCAGGTTCGAAGGTAGTTGGATTCCTAGGCCGAGGTGTTTCCTTTTATCTATTTTTTGGTAGGTCACCCTGACATTAAATGTTAGCACCCACGCCTAGAGTCACTCTGCTGATGGTCAAGGTCTTTGTATATGCACATATATGTTTAATGTGAATTGTTAAGATACATTTGACAAACTATTTATGTATATTTTAATTTATGATGCCAGTGCGAGTATTTACTTAGGTTCTACGAATTGTCTTCAAAGAAATTAGCATTCGAACACTGTTAAGTATAGATCTTAAAGAAATATGAATGATAGATGGACTAATATACAGATTCATATAAGAAGGCTTGCTAGGGCCTAGTGGGCTATGCCTATTGGGTCCTTACGCCGGTCATGGCCCAAGATTAGGCTGTGACATTTTACTAACCTAGAATCCAAAGCTATGTACAAATCCCCGTTGAGATGCTTGCACTAATACCTAACTTAATTAGTTCACTATATGTTTATAGGAATCAATTAAATTTAGTTCGTTAAGGTAGTGTTTTAATTTGGCTATGTATGGCAATTGACATATGTCTACTTGAATCGCAAATCAGATCACCTAAATGAATAGAACATAGACTATTCAAATCTTAATTCAATCTAAAATTTCTTTGTCGAGTCTCATTTAGATTTACAAATCAGTTAATTGTTGATTAAGCAATTAAAAGCATTAATAATATATTTGAATAAGCAAAATTATACCCATTCATGATAAATAAAAAAGAAACTAATATTCAAACTACATGTTGGAATTCACCATAATCCTAGAAAAATAAATTAGTTCATGATATCTAAATAAAACAATATTCAAAGAAATTTAGCCATGAATTCAAGTTAAAGAAAATAAGAAAAACACAAAATAGAGAAAGACACTAATGTTGAAGCTTTGTGATCTCGAATCTCTCTTAATTTCTCTTGTTCTCTTGTTTGATTCTTAGCTCTAAATCTCCATAATAGCTACTACCATTCTCTCTCTAAAATTCTTTGAAAAAGTCCCTTAAGCATAAATTAACATAATTTCAAAATTTCCCATCAAAGAATTTATTTTTGGAAACAAACTCTAGTGCGCGGCTCTCAAGTGTTTTGACTTGTTTTGCTTTCTTAGTGTAGTACTCTTTTTTTAACACTGATTTTGACTACCTTCCAATCTGAATTGAGAAAAGTGAAAAATAGAAAAGTTGTAGCCCTTCCTCTAAGATTTCTAGTGATCCAAGAATCACCTCATTTGGAGTTTGGTAGAGAAATTTATGGTAAAAATACCACAACATTTTTAGTAATTTTTTCACCTAACCATCTTGCACATTTCACTTTCATGAAGCTTTTTACACTTGAGAACTTTCAAAATAGAGACTATGTAATACCCTGCACCCTCGTTGGACACAAATAAGACCTTATTGATCAAACGAATGATCATTTGATGTGAATTTGCGTGCTAAAGAGTGACAAAGGATGAAAAGAACATTTTAGAATAAAATGCTTCGCGCGTGCAGAAACAACAATTAAATAATAATATTTTTGTTGGAGAGGAATTAGTAAGCTAAATGATGATTCGGGAGTAAATCGAGATGTAATGATGTGTTTCGGGACCAAAGAAGGCAAGTGAAAAAATTTAAAATAAAATAATATTTTATTCAGTAAAATAATATTAAAATGTTAATATTTTATTATGTTGTCGGAATTAGTCATGAAAAATGGAATATGACTAATTTAAGTGGGAGAGAAAAAGTAAAGAAGAATTTTGAAGGAAAACGACGATAATTGTGTCAGCATGATTTTATTAAATCGAGCTAACATTGGTAAGTAAATATTTAAATATTATGGTGACATCGCGTTGAAATGTGATCTCGATATTTTGATTATACACGTGTAAGAAAAGAAAGATAGAAGGAAATTAGAATTTTTAAACGTGTCGGAATGATCAAATTTTAAGATACGAAAATTGGAAGATTGAGTACCAAATAAAATGAAGTTAAGGAATTACATGTAAATTGCATTATTTGGAAAGAATAAAATAATAAAGAAATAAAAAGAATGGGGTGAATGTGGTTTAGATGGGAATGATGTGGTTTGGATGGGAATGAAGAAAAGTCAAAGTCATTTGAAATAATAATAAATTTGGAACCAAGTGGAGTGGGTAGCCGACCAAGTGTGATGGAGTAAAGAAATGAAAAGAAAATAAAAAGAAGAAAGTAAGAAGAAATGTAAGGTGGGGGCCGGCTGAACAAAAGAATAAAGAAAGTAAAGAAAAGTTAAGTCGGTTAAGTGAAGAAGAAAAAGAAAAGAGAGAAGTCGGTTGTGACGGGGAGCAAAAGAAAAGCAAAGAACAAAGGAAAAAAAAAGGAAAGAAAAACCATGGGAGAAGAAGAGAAAAGGAACGAAAATTTTGCTCTTTTCTTGGCACGGTTTTGCTGCACTTTGAGGGAGGAAAAGAGAGCTTTTTGCTGCAATTTTTGGAGGAAGAAAAAGCTAAAAATTTTGAGGTAAGAAAGCTGTTTTTTTTTAGGTTAATTGTAGAAATTTTTGAGGTTTTTATGGCTGATTTTGGTGCTGAAAATTCAAGGTTTTTGTTGCTGAAATTGTGTGAATTTGTTGCTGGAAATTTTTGGAGGTTTTTGCTACCATTGAAGGACAACTTTGGCTACTGAAAATTTGAGCTGTTTGCTACCAATTTGTGCAAAAAAATTGGAGCTGTTTGCTGGTAGTTTGTGTAGGCAAATTAGACAGCTTTGTGTTACGAAAATTACGAAGTTTTGTTGCTAGAAATTTGAGCCAAAAATCTGCTAATTTTAGAGAAGAAAATGGCAGCAAAAAGGGTGAGAAAATGAGGCTTTTGGTGACCGATTTTGAGAGGAAAGAAAGAGAGGAAGCAACGGTGGTGAAGAAAGGAAGCCATGGTGGTGAGGGGAGTGATCGGCTGAAAAAAAAAAAGAAAGAAAGAAGAAACGTGGAAGAGAGAAAAAGAAAGAAAAAAGAAAGAAAATAAATAGAAAATAAATGGGCATGACCCAATAGAAAATAAGTGGGCATGGCCCAATAGGAAATAAAAATAAATGGGCTTAGCCCAAATAAAAAATATGGAGAAGCCCATGGAGAGGGCCCAAAGGTCATAAAGAAATGAAAAAGGCCCAATGGTAAGTTAATGTTATATTTTAAGATTTATTGGTAGTTTAATATTGTGCATATTTTGGATGAAAAATATACAAGTTGCTGAAGGAATTTTTAATTAAGTTGCTACCCATACAAATGTGTGATTAAGTATACTGAGTTTAAATTGTTACTAGGAAAGTTTGTCGTGGAGGCGTGCCGAATGAAATATGTGACCGACAAATAGGAATAATTATATACGCGTACGAATCAATAGTGAAGTAATATCTCACTATTATGAGGTGAGTAATGGGTGTAAATTTTAAAAATTCCTATATATATATATACATGTACGTATATTTTACGTGAAGTGACAAAATTTAATGAAAACATGCGTTGATAG
>NC_030850.1:23008923-23026134 GCF_000208745.1 Theobroma cacao | reverse complement strand
ACGTAAAGTGTTTTAAACCGGGAAACAAGCTTTTCGAAAAGATTTACATCAAAGGAAATTGTGCCTTATTGTTTGTGTGGTGTGCATTTATGAAATTTATTACATATTCACCATGCTATTTTGATACAAAATATCATGCAAATATTTACAATGAACATTTTACGAAAAGAGAGATTTAACGTGATGTGGGGACCGATATTTTGAGAAAGATTTAAAATATCCCCTTGAAGATCAAATTTGAATTCTTTTAAAAGGTGATTTCATTTTAACCAAGAAATTCAATAGTAATTGGAGACTACTACTTATTGTGTTATACATTGTATTTTGAATCAAATGGCTTATGATAATGTGGGCATGATTGGTTGGATTGGTAAATATGTTGAAAATGTATAAACTGTTGTTTGCCTTGATAGGCTGAGTTGTAAATAATTGCCATGTCATGCTATTGCAAATTTTATTGTATGATGGGTTTAGCTTGCTGCAGTGGGTGGGTTCCGTGGACCAGCCTATTAGAGGGGCACGATAACCCTGTTATATTCTTACCTCGGTTGGAGAAGTGTGTAGAGTAACTCCCGAGGTACAACTTTAAAGTTCACTTCACACTGAACCACCACGTGATGGTGAACTCAACCAACGCCAAGGAACGACTATATTTTCAAAATAAAAATATGATTTATGCGTACATGACTTTTTAACAACCTTGGCGGACTCGGTTGGGATAGCCCCAGGCCAAGGTATCCCTGACAACCAAGTATGAGAATGATTTTGGCACAAGCCTGGTTTCTAAGAAAGTCATAAGCCATGTTGTTTGTTTTTGACAAAAATGTAATGGTTTTATATGAGTTGAAATAAGTTTTAATATTATGAATTATATTTCTCTGCATGGCGAAATGGAATTAAACTGTTTTTTGTAGCTCTCCTATATGTTTATCTGTGAAATGAATCTGTAATTCCTCTCATATAGGGCTAGTTATGATTTGTGCATGATTTTAAATATTATTTAGTTTCGTGGGAGCTTGCTAAATTTCATTGATTTGATTCGAAAATGATTATTAATATATTTTGATGCGAAAAATTTTATTACCTCGATTATTTATACTTTATAAGAAATTGTCGATTTTTATATAAGGCACAAACCCTCGTTTGAAACGAATTGCTTTTATAATCTTGCATTTTTATATTCAATTGATTTATCGTTTGCTTGTTTTCCCATCTACGCCTTACTCGCTGAGTCGATAATTATCACTGAGTCTATGAGACTTACACCCCTTTATTTTCCCTTTTGCAGATAGGGATTAGCCTAGTGTGTAGTCAGTGACGCGTTTGGTCCACCATGAATAGGTAAAGGCATCTCCTAGCATTTTATTCCAAGTCGCTCCACTGTTAGAGGTCAAGTCGTAGCATTTTATTTATTAAGTTGTAAACGAATTCTAAATTTTTATATAAGCAGGAGATTATAGATTTAATGCATATACTTACGAATAAAAGGAAAAAGTTTATATTGATTTTTATATTTATGGTTCAATTTAATATATGAAAGTATCAATATTATATGGTGATTGAATGTAGTGGATTAACGAGCAAATTCTAGACAGGCTTGTTCGAGACTTGGCGGGTCTTTTCCGGAAGTCTTGGATGCCGACAGTGATAGAGGAGAGGTCGTTGCAGACTAAATTAGTGATTTCTCAAATTAGGATTTTTGATATGAAAATGAACTCAAATCACTCAAATTAAAAATAATTCAAATGCATTAAACTATATAAAGAAAAATATAAAAACTACATAAAATTAACTTGAAAACACAAGGACCTAGCTATTTTTTATAATCAAAATGTGGCAAAATAACTCTATATCAAGAGTTATCACTTACCAAGGAGACAACATTCACAAGTTCCATATGATTCATAGTCAAATGGATCTAGATAGCCTTGTTTATATAACTTGGATATCCTTGTCTCATTGATATGACCAAGTCTACAATGCCAGATGTAAGTTTGATTTGGATTTTCTTTTCTAGCTTTCTTGACACCTGTATTGAGCATTGGGCTATTAAGATCCATAACATAAAGTCCTCCATAACATGTTACGAACCTATAAAAGATATCATTTAGAATGATAGTGTGACGATTGCCCTTCATACTAAATTCGAAATCATTATTCTTAGCTAGGTATAAAACTGAAATGATGTTTCTAGTTAATGCTGGCACACAATAACACTCTTTTAGCTCTAGTACTAAACTTGATGGTAAAATGAGATCACAAGTCCCAATGATAATTGCTACAATTTTTGCACCATTGCCTATTCTTAAGACTACCTCATTTTACCAAGTTTTCTATTGTCCCTTAAAGCCTTTATGTTAGTACATAAATGCAATCCACATCTTGAATCTATTATCTAAGATTTAAGATTGGCAATAGAAAGGTTAAGCTCAATCATGTTTAAAGTAATCTCTTTACTTGTCAAGGTTGCACCATTCCATTTATTGAGAACTTTGCTCAAGGTGATATACCAGTGCAAACATTTTGGGCTGATGGCATCAAGTATGCCAAGCAACGTAACAATTATCATTAGACCAATTCTAACAACCTCGAAATATAGAAAAAGTATTTGTATTAGTCTTTCGCATTATAAACCAATTTAAGACAAGGTATTAAATTTTGCATTGGTTCTCCCACTAATTTTTTGTAACAATAGCCTTCACTATTACACAAAAATCTCTACTAGGCATTTCTAATGAGCTGGAACCCCTTTCAACTTATTGCAACCTTGAGTGACTCAACAAATCACAATAAGCCTAATTGGGTAGATAACATAGCTTATTGATTGCATCTCCATGCAACTCCTAAATCAATTATGAGCCAACTCCTTGTCTAAATGTATCATATGCATTTCCTCTAACTATGCCTCTAATACCATGTGGTCAAATGTGACACATCCGAATGACACAATATTAGTTGAGTAAGACCCATCTATAGCTCAAATATACTCGTGTAAAAGTTTGGTCTTGAGTGACTCAACAAGCCTTCAATTAAAAAAGCAACCTAATTATCTTGCTACATCGTGGAAGACAACTTGATCGTGCCGCACATGTAACTCAATATTTTAGTAAGGGTTTTGTTGTTTTAATTTGTTATTTAAGTCTTATCGATTTTGGCATGCATATCATTTATAATATCACATAAAATATATTTATTATATGCGTACTTCTAGGATGATTATGGACTTTATCTACTCTAATTTCCTCGAGCCATCGAAAAAACTTAGTTGGTCAAATCCTAGGTGATTACATACAAAGTCTTCTCCAAGCTTGCTTGTAATCTTCATGGCGCCTTTATATCTCCATTTTTGAATTACAAAATAATCACTAGCTAATCCCAATTTTATATTTTGATATAACTAATTACATTTGAAATAAAAAAACCTCGAATTACATTTGAGAAGGAATTAGGTGAGAAGAAAATTTTACAACCCAAAAAAATAAAGAGAAAGGCAAGGTGTGCAAACCTTATTTAAAATTTAATAAATACCATAAAAATTTAACCATTCACAATGGCATTGGGTCTAAATCCAAAATCACACTCGTACATCCAAAATCATATCATGAACACATTTAAACATTTATATGCTTTAGTATTCAATTACCAATTTTAAATTTAGTCCGTGTACTTATCTTAATTAACATTCATCTTAATCCAATTAAGATAAATTCTTATCATACTAGGCTTAATTAAATTTCCATTTATATTAATCATTATGATTTAATTTTATTAATTAGTCAAACAATTTGACTAATTTCTCAATTATTTAGAAATAGAACAAAATAAGTAACCTTATCTTTTAAGTAGTTATCATATTCTAGTTTCCTAAACAATTTATAAAACTAATTTATTTTCTTTCCAAATATATTTTAGGAAACAAACTTGGTTGAATTATATGGTGATAATTATCATATTTAATCTAATTAAATATGACATAATCCTATCCCTTAAATTAGGGGATATCAATCGGCAATTAGGGAATTAATTTCCTTGAGCATTCAAAATTCCTAAACTTTAGGATTTTTTCTTCCTTCCTCTGATCAGTCAAGGTTTCCCAAACTAAAACCAATTGGTGTGGCACATGGACTCTTTTGTAGCTCCTAAACTGCCGGCTAAACACCAATTACGGTGGCAAAAAATTACAAGTTGGAATTTCACCACAACCACAATACCCTGGGTATCGCATATCCCTAAAAATTTGGTTCATGAAACCTTTTCATGGACAGCCATTACCTGAATTTTCCAAACCATATAATAAACAATTTGGCATATTTTTAAAGTTGGAAATTACTCAAAGTAATATAAATGAACTCTAGAAAAATTCTCAATTTTTTTGGTCATGATTTATCACCATTCAAGCTCAAACTCGCATAAAACTATTTCAATTTGAACTCTAACTTTTCAACCAGCAAAAACTTGATTGAAATCAATATTCAAATACTTAAAAACAACTATTAAATTATGATTAATATACTAGAATTAAATCTTAAAATTTACCCAAACAATTTTTGATAATTTAGGCACATGTATAGGTTTTGACTAGAATTTTGGGCAAAACAATTTTTGTCAGTTTGGTAACAACCAAGGCATAACATCCAATCAAAAGACAACAATAAGGAAGCTTTGATACAAATTGAAGGGTTTCGGGCATGATCAGAGAAGAAATCTCATTCATACAACACAACGGAATATAAATATACAAAAAATAAAATTATCCTTGGATCACTTATGTTGCTCTATTGATCGGTTAAAAGTAAATATAAACAAATATATATTCAGCCATATACCTCAAGAAGTGATTTCCAAAAATCACGTGTCAAATTCCATTCACTTGATTGTACACCAAAGCTAGATTGTCGCAAAATAAAGTTGTCCATGTATCCAACCTCCAATGGTGATCTACAAAATTTTCAATTGAAAAACTTATACTAGGTTGGGATTATATGGTGTTGTGATGCTATGCTAGTAGTTCAGATTTATGAAAAATCTCATCTCTCATAGATCATTTGTTTTTGTCTTTAAAAGAAGACAAGAAAAATTTTTCTTAAGAAAATGGCACCTAAGGCGTAGGTTTTTCCCTTTCATTTTTCTGTCATAGTTTCTCAATTCTTTCTTACAAAGTGCAACATACATATAAAAGGTATTTATAGTTAGGTTAAAATGCTGATTCAACTTTTGGTTTATTGCATTTTAATCCTTCCACTTAATTAAACAATTTAATTAAGTTCATATTTGAAATTCCTAATTTCCAATTAAATGCTAATCCCATTTTAATTTTATATTGTCATCTTATTGTATGTGACCCATTAAGTCCCTGACATGTTGACAATAAATATAAATCAATTTAATTAAAAATTTATATTTATATCTATAGATCGTAAGCAACATCTAGTAATACATCATGATCATCCAAATGTTAAGAGAGTCAATATAGTTTGACTAATCCTTCACTGTACAATATCTCAATGTAATTTGATCATTTCATCGTATATCTCGAATAAATAAAAAGTCTAATTTGGTGTTTACTTTCTAACTTATCCATATTAGTATTGTAGCTTTTATATTGACCTATCAATATTGTCTTGGCAAAAGACTTTTAGTCAATATAAGTTAGGAGCAAATGAAATATATCCCTTTCAAATCACTTAGGGTGATGAATTCTCTTTGAATTACTCATTTATCTTCGCATGCTTCATGCCATACCCAAAAGCTCCATGTTTAGGTTGGTCACCTTTAGATTCATAAAGGTGAAATCAAAGCATAACAATTCACATACAAGATGTCCTGGTATCACAAATCTAAAGATTACTTACACTACTAGCACATGAGAGTACTTTCATAGATATTTGAGTGAAAATATCAAATGGAACTCTTATAGCGGAACATGTTCAGTGAACTTCTTCCTTAACAAGCACCCACATACTATTCTCAAGTATTTCACATACTTCAACCAATGAGATCAGTTGCTTACTTTCAAAATAAGAAAGCTTAGAATGTATCGATCTTTAAGCATTGTCAATGCACTTAGTCTTAACAACACATTGACTAGGAACATATTTAGAAACAAGGCTTGATGCATATAAATCTCATAATTATAATTTTTATAATTTCTTTGTAAGGCCATTATGTTTCAAGGACTTTATAATCTCATAAGTCTCTAATGACTTTTTATAAATAAACTCATGGATAAAGAAATATTTCACACACTATATAAAATGTCCATAATGCATTTAATATAAAATATGACTAATTAATATAGTGTTTTTCAAATATAAAATCGATTGATTTGCAGGACTGATACTAACACCCAACACAAATATGATAAACCAAAACCCATGTAAACCAGAAAAAAAGAGATGAAAAAACTCAACCAAGTTTCAATCGAGAAGCTTGCAAATCTCACATCATTGAAAACTATTGGGAAAGCCATCAAGGAGTGAACTTTAATCTTAATTTTGTACCAAACTAATCACTATAAACTTAAAAGTTGCATCTTTTACGTCAACTTTTATACAAAACTTGATCCATAATGATTAAAAATCAATGGCAGTTGGTTTATTTGACATCAATATCACAATTAATAATAAGCTTATAACTTGACTCAACGAAATAAAGCCTACTTATTTAATCAAATAACTCAATCTAATATAACAGTTTTTTTTTTCGAAAAAAAAAAGAATGAAACTTTAATGAATTGCCAAAAACACAATTTAATGCTCCATTGTTGTTTCAAAACCCAATACAAAAAGTAAAATTTGAATTCAAAATCTAAAGAATTTTATCCTTTCTTTCTATTCAGTCAAAAGCAAGTTTAAACAAAACTTATAGCCATTTTCAATCCCAAGTTCAGCACAAATCTGAAGAAGGAAGGAGAGCAGACGACACCTGAAATGGCTGAGGGAGAAAAGAGTTTGCCATGGGAGGATGCAGACAGCACTAAGAGAGGAGGCCCAAACCGAACTGACGGCGAAATCCAACGGAGGAGGCTGGAGGAGGAAGTACAAAGAGATTTGTTTACTCCATTCCAAATGAAGCCTGAATTTTCATATTTTTACCATTTGGATATTGATTTGACAAATATAATGACCACATATACACAACATAGAAGAAATGACCGATTTTAATAGTTTTCAGGTAAAGTAAGAGTTTAATGAAACAAAAGTGATTCTTTAGATGCTCAATTGGATATAATAGAAAGATAAGGGCTTTTTTGAAAAATTATAAATTATAAATTTTTCTAATATTTTAACCAAGTACCAATCAACAGAAATTGTTAATCCTGCTGCAGTCAAAGCTACTGAGATCTAGAGACTTGGATGAATGAAGAATAATAAAGGGTGAAAAATCAAATCACCAAAGATCCCCGCATAAACAGACTCCATCCTGAATATGGTGGAAACAATTTGGATCCTTTATTATGATTTTTCTTTCTACTATCTTAGATATGACCTTTGCAGTATCATGGCAGCTTCGGCATACTCGGAGATTCTTTGTGACACGAATAGTTTCTCTCCCTTGTGTACTGATAAGCCCAAAAGAAATGGCTAACATTTCACTATGTCCAATATGAATACATTCACGTTCCTCATCCACATCATGAAGGCTAAACACTGAACTAGGTCTACGCCCTTCATCTTCCATTTTCTTCATCAAATGCTGCAACTCGCAATATACTATCTCAGATCTCGGGTGGGAAACATCCCCTGTTCCAAACACATGAACTTTATTTCGAAACTCTATCCAACTATACGCTCTTTTAGGCTTCAAACCCATGTCTCTAATTGTTATTTTTAGTTTATCAACCATGTCCCATTTTGCATTGTCAGCATACCAATTTGACAGCAACACATAGTTCCCAGCATTAAGGGGCTCCAACTCACAAAGCTGCTCAACAATTTGTTTACCAATTTTTAGTTGCTGGTGGATCCTGCACCCATCTAGCAAAGCTCTTAGTACCTCTGCATCATTTACAATCTGGTGTTCCTCAATGAAGGCCCATGCCTCGTTAAAGAGTCCAGCACGAGCTAGAAGAGCTACCATCAGAGCACAATGTATGACTGTAGGTGCTTGAATGCGATTGAAGTAAAACATTCCTACATCAACCCTGCATGCAGTAACACAGGCATGGAGAACTGCAGCATATGTGAATTCATCTATTTCTAAGCTGGATTCTTTCTCCATCTCAAAGAACAAATCTAGTCCCCGCCCTCCCTGTCCATGCAAGCTATAGCCCAATATCATTATAGTCCAAGAGACAATATCTCTCTCCATCATGCACATGAAAACAGTTGAAGCTAATTCAATGAATCCTGATTTGACATACATATCCATGATAGCATTCTGGACCGTGAGATTCAAATCTATTCCATTCCTAAACAAGTAGGCATGTAGTTCCTTCCCTTGCTTATGAGCTGGTACTCTTGCACAGGCTGGAAGAATGCTAGAAATTGTGAGAGAATCAGGTTTTATTCCAGCCCTAATCATTCGGCGAAACAATTTGAGGCCCTCATTATAACCCCCCTTCTTGACATACCCACGAATCATCTCTGTCCATGAAATAACATCTTTGGATGGCATTGCATCAAAAAAAGATCGAGCTTCCTCCAGACTATCGCAATCAATATACATTTTTAAGAGTGAATTGCCGATAAGTAGGTGAAACTCAAACCCGCAGTCCCTAGCAATCTGATGCGCGTTTCTTGCCTGTTGCAGGGACTTTAAGAGGGAACATGCGCCAATAGCTGTTGCCAATCCTACTGGATCAATGTCAGCCTTCAATCGAAGCATTTGGTCAAATATTTCAAATGCCAAGTGGGGCTTATTGTCTATTAAGTGCAACTTAGCTAGTATAGTCCAAGCAACAGAATTGGTAGTAGGGGCATTGTCCAACACCCATTTTGCAGCGTCAACACCGTGTAGACGACCATACATTTCCATTAAAGCAGTGATGACATAGAGGTCGGAGGAGAAGCCAAGCTTGAAAGCATGGGCATGAACTTGTTTCCCGAAAGCTAAGTTAGTGCAGAGACGAGAAGCGGTTAAGACGCGGGGGAGAGTATGCTTGTCGGGACGGACACCTCGAAGCATCATCCCATGATAAACAGAGAGGACTTGTTGAAGTTGCTTATTGGAGAGATGGGTTTGGATCAACTGGTTCCAGGCGAACGTATTTGATGTTGAAAGGGGAATTTCGAGGACCAGCTGATGGGTCAACGCCAATTTATTCAGATTCAGAGTGGCACTCACACGACAAGGAGGATGTTCACATTTGGGTTTGTTGAAAGGTATGTGTATATCAATTGAAGAAGGAAGCACATCCATTTTGTTTTCTCTTTCTCCTGTCTTGTTGTTTATTTTCTATTCTGAATTTCTATTTCCTACGGCTATACCATCATCAAGTGGAAAAAGGAGAAAGCACTTAACTCTGGTGTTGAAGGCGTTTCAGCAATGCCGTCGTCAAGCAATCGGGAAGTATTGACAGCTGAATAGGCTCCGCTCCATCTTCTCCACCGATTTCAGTCCAACGCTATTCTACTGCCCTGCAAAAGCTTGAAGCTCACAAAAGTTTGCCTGACCCCATCCGCGTCGGATTCGCCCTTATGGAAATTTGGATCAGGCCACTCCAAACCAATCCATACACTTACTTACCTCCACGTAAGCACCTTCGAAGATTACCCTTTCTTTTCTATTCACGTGCTTAATACCACCTTAATCCGACCACTCTCAACTCACAATTTTTTCTCCATAGCGTTAGAAAAGCAACTTTGAGAGAGAAGAAACGATGGGAAACCAACCATTCTTTTTTTTATTCCTTTTTATTTTCTTGGATTAGTTTATTTTAGTAATAAATTATGAATATTATGATAGTTTTTAGGAAAGCAGACTTTTTATTTCGAATTAATAACAACAATTGTTATTTAATACAAAACCTAAAGATATCATAAAAGAATTATGTATGAAAAATAAAAATACCTCAAAAATCATTCAAATGTTCGGCTTCCAAAAGGTACTTGGATCCATTAGGCCTAATCCATAATTGAACAAGTCTTATATATAAAACTCAAAAAATATATACATGGGATCTTTAGGGATCTCTATATCTATGAGTCCAATTCCATGTTATCTTATAACTAATATTTTATTTAAAATTTTATTTAATTTAATATTATCATTTAGTTTCTTAAATCAATTAAGAAACCTTATTTACCCACTAATTGTGATAATGTCCATCAACACATTGCCACGAAGTTCTATAAAGAAAAGAATTATCATTGAAATCCTTTTTATTACAATCTTTATTAATCAGTCCTATCACCATACTCTATTCCTCATAGATTTTATGGATAAATAATTTCTACTGTCACATCTGAACCATGTAATACCAATTCATGATTTTCATTCTTACTTGATTTTGAAAAATATTTTTCTTCAAAAACACTTGCTCTATACATGGTATATGATGTGACTTGATGTAAGAAAATGGTTGCTAACAAGGATTTGGAAGGGTTATTGACATGGAAGTTTTTGCTGTCAATGTGGTAATTTACCCCTTTTTCCCTTTTCACCCACCACATATCAAAGACTAATTGGTTGGTTAAAACGAGAAATTAGGGTAAAAATTTTGGATCTGGGGAAATCGATTTGGGAAAAGAAGGTTCATTCTACATATCCTTTTCCTTTTCTTGAAATTGATTTGATATTACAATCGATTGAAAACTTAGAATTGTCCATTGCTCCTTCTTTCTTTATTAGCTAAAGTTTCATGTGTTAAGGAGATGTCTTCAACCTCCATTTCATCTATTTCATGTAGAAAGATATTGAATCCAAGTCAAAAAAATATAAAGCAACTAAGGTTGAATGCAACTACGAAAGAGAACCAGTTTATTGTTTTTGCAAAATGAAATCTCATAGATAAACAACTTGAAAACAATCGAACCAAGGGTGTTGGTTTATAGTTATCCCAAGTACAAAGTAAAATTCTTCTGTTGTTTTTCTTGATACTTATTAGTGTTTGATGTATTTAGATATTCAGGGATTCATATTGATATTTTGATTATAAGCCATAAATTGTGGGGTTTTTTGGGCTGCACACTGAAAAAATGACATAAAGGGTTAGATTTCTTATATATGACCAAAAAAGGGAGATTGAAGAATTGAGAAAGGATAATGAGGTATTAAGGATGATGAATATTGTAGAAACTTTCATCTTTTATGTGGTTCATGAAGGAGAAGAATTGATTATGTTATGCGAGGATGCAAACCAACTGAAAAGAAAAAAAGATTTTTTATGTTGTTGGTTTGTACATTTCTTTTTCTTTTTCTTTTTTTTTGCAATCTTGTTTTATGTTATATGAATTAGATTGATATGGATGTCAAACTTTTGTTTTAAGAAAATTAATGCAAATTGTTGTAGCTTTTCTCTATTTACAATCTTGATTTATTGTTGAATTGTGGAGGAAAAGAGTTATATAGCAATCATGGTGATCTTGTGAGATTGGAAAAGGATTAGGAAAGGTATGAAGTTTACATGAAATTGCTATACTATAAAAAATGCCTGATCAATTTTGTTAAGCAAGTAAATTATAAAATTGTCATACTATAAAAAAGATTTGATCAATTTTGTTAAACATGTAAAACCCGACCCTATAAAGACATGTCATGACATACATGCATTGACTAGCATGTTATTACGCTAAAAAAGCACCTAAGAATGACGAAACCTGATATTGTACCTAACGGTATACTTAAAGTGATTTAACCTCGAACTAGTTCAAATAGGAATTGTAGGATGAAATTTAATATTTAATAGTTCAGGAATGACTAAAAATGATTGTTCGGAGTTCGAGGATTCATTTGGGGTAAAATTAGAAATTTTAATATTCAAGGGCAAAATNAGTTTTGGCTTGAGCCTTGTTTTAATAAAAGACATAAGCCTTAATAACTGTTTTGGTAAATTACAAATATTTTATGGTTTAAGAAATAAATTGGAAATATTATGAAATGGGTTGAAATTTGTTGTTTAAACTTGCCTCCATTTTACTCGCCTTTAGATATTTATGATAATGTCTGTTTACTCATTGGGATTGCAAAATCTCACCCAACTCCTTTCCACCCATTTCAAGTTCAGTATAGAATGTAGATAGCTGATCTCATCGAGGACTACCATTGGATCTGCATTTTCCAAATCGTAGGTTCACAGTCCTCTTTACTTTTGTTTATTCGGGGGCCCTCTTGTTATTGTAAATTAAATTAAATATTTTGGCTTACTGTATTTTAGTATGTATAAATTTATTTAGCTTTTACGCTATAAAAATTATTTACGTATAACTCTATAAATATTGTTTTATAAGAAAATAGAATATTTTCCTTAATATTTCTTTCATTTTCTTATTATATTCAAATAATTGTAATTTCGTTTTAAATGAAGATTTTAGACTTTTAAACTCATTTTGAATATGAATTATGTGTTTTGTACTTGTATATTACGTTTTAGCCAATTTCAAAATTTTTGAGAAAAAAATGACCAAAATACCCCTGTGTGGCGAAAATTTTATTTTGATTGTTTTTGATCTAAAATAGTATATATTCTCTAAAAACTCGATATTTAACAATGATTGCTCACAGCAAAAGAAAGAAACTGATATGTAAGCCTTGCGGGGTTTCGGTTGGCATTCCGGATAATGAGTGTCAATCGGGATGTCGCGGCGATTGTCATAGGCCTGAGGGAGGTTTCGGGTCGTGACAAAACAACTGAAGTATATAATTGCTAAACAATAAAAACTACTTAACCAATTTTGATAAGCAAGCGAAGTATAAAATTGCTAAACTACAAAAAAAGCTTAATTAATTTTATTAAGCAAGTGAACTATAAAGTTGGTATACCATATAGGTATCATCAAAATTGCTGTAAAAGTTTACATTGACAAAGAATCACAAAACATATCCATCCATCGCAAGTTTGCAGCATACTATAATATACAAGTTTTTGGTTATACGAAAAGAAAAATTATCATAAAATATTTCTGACACAAAAACTATCCATCAATCATATAATGGCACAAGTTTACAGTTACAAGAAACAAAAAAGCATTATTTTTTTTCATATGAGGTGGATTCTTACTACCTTGAGTTTCAACTTGTGAAGGTGTAATTGTCTTTTTCCCATTTCTAGGTACACTCTCATCTTTTTGCTATTGGAGTTTCTTTGTGTGAAACCCTTTATAACACCCATGACTTTGATTATGGAATATGGAAATATATTGATTAAGTTATTTGAATAGTTGATTTGAATTGTGATGTATATGCTTAGAGGTTTGAGAATATGCCTATGTGTGGAGAATGATCTTAGACTTTATTGTGTATTTGAGGATTTTGAAGATATGTTGAATATGTTAAGTATATGGAAGCATTCCTTATGGCACTTAGGCAAAAATCTTAGAGAAAAGTTTGATAAATCTTGAATTTTGAAGTTTAGATAGAGATTTGATTTTATATTTGAGTACATGTTTAAAGAATTTTGAGTTACATGAATGTTTAAGATGTGGATATTGGATGGAAATGAATTAGGTGCCTAAAGGAGTGAGTTTTAGGACTTAAAGAAGTGGAAATCTAAACTCTGGGCATGATCTATCGATAGATGCTCTACATCTATCGATAGATACATGATAAAAGGCATGGGGAAAAAACAAGTTGGTCGAACATTTATTGATAGATGAACCTTAACTATTGATAGATGTCCACCTGAGCATTATATGAATGATTTGGACAGAATCTATTGATAGTTTCGCGAAATTTATCGATAGATACCTATACGAATTTAAGGGAAACCAAATGAGAAGTATCTATCGATAGATTACCGAAATCTATCGATAGGTAGCTAAACGGGGAAAATGTAAAAGGGTCCTTTGCACCATCTATCGATAGACTCGACAAATCTATCGATAAATGAAGGTCAAACCTAAAAATTTTAGTGGGATCTATCGATAGATGCCTTCCATCTATCAATAGATCAGCTCAAAAAAGCAAAATAAAAAGGAGATTTGGGGCGTCTACCAATTTTAAAACAAATCATGCTAAAGGTAAGATTAAACATTTTTATCGATTAATTTTTTTATTTGAATGGTTTATAACCTAGAAACCCATTTGTTTCAGTTTGGGTATAATCTCCCCTTTGGGTTTACTGAAAATTTGGAGCTGAGATTTGAGTAACCTAACATTAAAAATAAGAATTTAAGCCTTTTGAACTTAAGATTTGAAACCTAGACTTTATAACTATGAGTAGTTGGAACAAAACCTAGTTTGAAATGTTAGGAACTTTCGAAAGTTAAGCAATAATTCTTAATCAGATTTGTTTAAAGGAAAAATAGAGCCATTAACAAGTTGGTGAGCTGAAGAGTCACTAGAAGCGAGAAAGCTCGACTTGGTTGTGGAATTACCTTCGTTTGTCATGGTGAGTGGGTTTATTTGTTTGAATAAATGCATATAATGCATCACGCATTGAATAATGCACTACCATGGTATGTGATTGAAATGTGTGTGTGTGTGTAAATGCCTAGATGGATATGCCTAGGCTAGTAAATTGTATATGTTATATGTGATGTGTATGTGTGCTTTAGTGCAAGCCATATAGTGGCATAAGTTTAAGCATAGACTAGAAGGTTTAATGAAAATGATGAATGTCTAAGAGTAGTTTACTTAAGACAATTAACCTTTTGGAGGATTATGGGTGTTTGATGCCTTGGAGGATTATGTAATACCCCGTACTTTGATATGGTGACTGATAAAACTTATTGGATGCCAATTGAGGTTAATTATAATGTTTAAAAGTGATGAAAGATGAAAGGAATAGTTTGGGATAAAATATTTCGACGCGAGAAAATAATAATAAAATAATAATATTTTTATCGAGGAAGAATTTACGAGATAAAAAATGATTCAAAAGTGAATTGAGGCATAATAAGGTATTTTGAGTACCAAGGAGAAAAGAGGAGACAAGAGAAAATTTTTGAAATAAAATAATATTTTATTATCAAAATAATATTAAAATATTAATATTTTATTTAACGTCAAAAGTTTTCATGAAGGATGAGTATGTGGTCAATCTAAGTGGGGGAGAAGAAGAATGAGAAAAATTTCAGAGAAAAATGACGTTAATGGGGCCACGTGTCTTTATTAAGTAAAGATAGCGCGGGTAAATAAATATTTTAAATATTATGGAGACACCGCATTGGAGTACAAACTTTATAATTTATTTGTACATGTGTAAAAGAAGATAATAGAAGGAAATTAGAGTTAAATGAGTGTTGGGAGAACTAAATTAAAAAGGGAAGAAACTTGGAGGGCAAAACGATAATTTTACACAAAATTTGGTCAAAGCTTCCAAAAGAAGCTTTGACTCTCATCTTTATCAACCCAAAACCGTCCTTATCTCCTCTAGCAAGATATTTTCTTCTCCTTCTTGAAGCTTCCAACGCCATTTTCATGTCAAGTTCATGAAAATCAATTTTTTTCATGTGATTTTCCTTGTTTCTTCTCATTTCCTTTCTTTTCTTAATTCTTTCTTCTCCAAACTTCTTGGGCACTAAACATGAAGCTTTTAACCCCAATTTCCAGCACATCTAAACCCTAGGAGAAGAAGAAAGAAAAAGAGAGAAAGGAAGAAAAAGCTTGGTTTTGTAATTCAAGCAAGCTAAGGTAAGGATTTTGTGTTTTAAGTTCATGGTTGGTTAAATCCTTGGAAAAATAATGAGTGAATCATTTTGTGGCAGCTATGGTGGCCATGGGTGTGAGGGAATTATGAATTTTATTGGGTGAAATCCAAGCTAAAACCAAGTGGTAAGCTTTATGCTATAATTTGAAGCCTATGATTGGTTTACGATGGTGAGAATGATTGTGTGCAATATGTAATGTTATTGTGGTGTCATGGGTATGATTGAAAGGTAATTATATTAATTGGAAATTTGGAAAAAAAATGAATTGTGTGGATATATGTGTTGTTAGGAAAAGCTTAAAAGGGTTGTGGATGTTGGTGTGTATGAATGGATATTGATGTTATGCTTGGTGGCAACATGTAAATGAGAATAGTGTTACATGTAAACTTAGAAAGTGTTTGATGGAAGTAAATTAGTAGTTGCTGCCATATGTTAGCTAATTGTTGTGAAAATTATGGTTAAACTTGATAAATATCCTTAGACAAGGTTAATATCTGTGTTAGAGTTGTAAACAAGTTGCTGATATCTATAATCTAAAGAATTACGAAAGTAAAGGATAAAGGTAACTTTGGTAAAAATATGTCAAGATATAAGTTAGTTGAATAAGGATTCATAATGGAAGGAAAAAGAGAAGTAGGAATGATGTACACTAAAGGTATTGCATTTGTATGGTTGCTAGGAAGTTCAAAGGTAAAGTTAGAGTACTGTGGTGGTGTGTCCGGGGAAATAACGAGCGACCGACAAGTAGGAATAGCTAGATACACCTCCGAACAAATAGCGATGTAATGTCCCGCTATCGTAAGGTGAGTGAACTTGCATTAAAATGTTTTGGGATATACACATTTATATTTGATTGAATCCCCTAAAACGTTTGTTGGTTTTTCTTCAAAAACTCGCATGGGAACAAGCCCTTATGAAATGTTTTTATGTTATGAAATGTGTAACACCCGACCCTAAATTATCTGTGATATATCATTCACATGCTTTGGATAGCATGTTTGTATATTGAATTGCCCCGAAAAACAAGTTAAATGATTGTGTTGCCTCTAATGGTACGGTTTAGTCAAATAAGTCTTGAACTAGTTTAAACAGAGAATCGAGGATGAATTTGAGAAAACTAAAACCCATGGGTTGATTTAAAATGAGGATTCAGAGTTTGAGGTCCGATATGGAGTTAATCCGGACTTTAAGTATTCCAAGGGCAAAATGGTAATTTACCACCTAAGGACGAATATGGAAATTTTTAATCCCGTTTGATTAAGATTGATTATATTAAACCTATTGGAGTTTAATTTGAGGGTTTGGCAGTGAAAAAGTTTAATTCCGGTGATTTTTGGAGCGGAGGGGCAAAATCGTAATTTTTCCACCCACGGATAAATTTTAAGATTTTGAGAGAATTTAGATCAAATTTGACAAATTAGAGAATGGTATGAGTATAAGGGATGAAAAATATGTCTATGGG
>NC_030850.1:23000694-23007633 GCF_000208745.1 Theobroma cacao | reverse complement strand
AAAATCGAATATTGGTTTTGAAAATAGAGTAATTGGAGACTGCCTGCTTGTGTTGTAAATTTATGGTTTTAAATTGAATGGCTTATGACAATAAATGAGCATGAATGGCTAAACTGATTTTGGTGTTAGAATTATTTGTACTGTGTATTTAGCCTTGAGAGGCTAGGTTACGATTAATTGTCATGTCATGCAGAAAAAGATTTTATAAATCAGGTGGTAGATAAAAGATTAGCTACTGCAGTAGTGGGGGGTTTCGTGGGCCAGCCTATTAGAGGGGCACGGTAAACTTCTTTATATTTTCACCTCGGTCGTAGAGGAGCGTAGGGTATCTCCTGAGGTGGGCTTTTTGAGTGCACTTAACGTGGACCACCGCGTGAGAGTGAGACTCAGCCAACGCCAAGGAACGACTATGTTTCAAAATAAAAATATGATTTATGCGAAATATGACTTTTTAACAGCCTTGGCGGACTCGGTTGGATAGCCCTGGTCCAGGTGTCACAGAGTACAGGATTTGGCATGAGCCAAGTTTTGAGTAATTCACGAGCCATATTGATTATTTGGTTGAAATGAATATTCGTGATGAGAAAAATTTGCTGTAGTTAATTATTTTTTAATTGTCTCCATTTACTCGTCTTTAGATAGTTTAGATGGTGTCTGTTTACTCACTGGGATTTTATAATCTCACCACCCTCAATTCCCCACATTTCAGGTCCGGGATAGTCGGTAGATAGCCGATTGCATCAAGGACTTCAATTAGTCTTGCATTGTCAAAATTATAGGTTCACAAACTCGCATCTTATTTGTTAGTTGGGGGCTCACGTGTCATTGTAAAAGTAATTTTATACTTTAGTTATTTGATTTAAAATATGTATGAACATATTTAGCTTTTATACCATATTTTTGGCGAGTTTCGGTATTATCGAAGAAAAATGACAAAAATACCCCTGTGAGCCAGAAAATAATATTTTATTGTTTTGATTTGGAAACGACTTATGATTTCTTGAAATGTAAGATTTAATAACTGTCGCTCACCGAGGAGATGCGGAAGCTGATGCTAAGCCTTGCGGGGTTTCGATTGGCATTCGGGGTAATGAGTGTCTATTGGGAAGTCGCGACAATTGTCACGGGCCCGATGGGAGTTTCGGGTCATGACAAAATGGATAGTGTGATGAATCCATGTGTTTTTGTATAATATTGATATATATATATATATACTATGTCATAAATGGTACATTGTGTGACAAAATGCAACCGTGCATGTGCGGGGTAAGTGTGCACCTACCGGTGATGACATGGTGAGGGAGATGGATGGTGATATTGCCTGTGTGCACGATGTGGGGGGATGCACACGATGGCATTAGCTGTGCACGATGTGGGGGGATGCACATGATGATGATATCGCTTGTGCATGATGTGGGGGGATGCATAAAGCAATGATATTGCTTGTTCACGATGTTGGGGGGATGCACACCATGACTCCGACTATGTGCACGATGTGCGGGGATGCACATGAGCTTGGTGAGACGGGGTGTCCGGCTATGTGCACGATGTGGGGGGATGCACATGAGCTGGGTGAGATGGTAGTGTATGTGCTTATATATATATACATATTTACTATATAGAGATGTTTGGATTTAATATGTGATTGCATTGACTGTTGAAAACTTGAGTATTGTCAAAATGTTCAATTTACTGTGCAATGTGGCCTGACTGAATTTTTTCGGTGGCAGTGAAAGCCCCTTGGATTTTATCTGGCCAGAATTTTGTTGCAGCGAGAATGCCTTTTCGCTGCGATGAGAGTCAATGTCACGACCCGATACCTCCCTCGAGCCCGTGACAACCGTCGCGGTGTCCCGATAGACACTCATTACCCAGAATGTCAACCGGAACCCCGCAAGGCTTTAATATCAATTTTTCTTTTCCCATGTGAGTAGTCGTTGCCAAATATCATGCTCTAAAAGATTTTAAGCTATTTCCAACTTAAAACAATAAAAAATTGATTTCTGTCTCACAGGGGCATTTTGATCATTTTTTCTTAAAAATTTTGAAACCAACTAAAAATGTAGTATGCGAGTACAAAACACATAATTCATAATCAAAAATAAGTTTAAAAGTCTAAAACCTTCATTTAAACTGAAATTATGACTATTTGAATATAATAAAAATATTCAATAAAATATTCTATTTTCTTATAAAACAATATTTATAGAGTTACAGGTAAATAATTTTTGTAGCGTAAAAGCGAAAAAAATTCATACATATTGTAATATAGATAACCAAAGTATAAAATTTAATTTACAGTGACATGTGAGCCCCTAAATGACAAAAGTGAATGAAGGCTGTGAACCTACGATTTTTTAGGAAGTAAAGCCAACTGTAGCCTTCAACGATATCAGCTATCTACAGCCTATTCTGAGTTTGCAATGGGTGGAAAGAAGGGTGGTGAGATTATATAATCCCAGTGAGACAAACACCATCCAAAATATCTAAAGTCGAGTAAATGGAGACGATTAAAATATTTCATCTCAATATGTAATTCATAACATAAATATTCATTTCATTTAAATAATCAACATTGCTTATAAGTATCTTAAAAACTTGGCTCCTGTCAAAATCATTCTCGGGAATACCTTGGTCGAGGCATTTAACCGAGTCCACCAAGGCTGTTAAAAAGTTTCGTATACACATAAACATATTTTTAGTTTGAAAAACACAACCATTCCTTGGCGTTAGCGGAGTTCATCATCACGAGGTGGTTCGGTGTGACGTGAACTCTAACCATACCTCAGAAGATACCCTACGCGTCTCTCTGACCGAGGTACATATATAATCGAATTTCGTGCCCCTCTATTAGGCTGGTCCACAGAACCTGCCCACTGCAGCAAGCTAAACCCACCATACAATAAAAATTCAATAGCATGACATGGCAATTTTATCATTATCCAGCCTATCAAGGCAAACAACAATTTATACATTGTCAACACAAATACCAATTCAGCCATTCATGCCAATATTGCCGTAAGCCAATCAATTAGAACCATAAATTCACAATACATCAAATGGTCTCCAATTACTCTATTTTCAAAGCCATCATTCAATTTCAAGACAATTTATAAAATCATTTCATTAAACACATTTTGTTTACAAAACCTAAAAATTAACCATTTAAACTCATTTTCCATAACATTCACCAAATCGAATAAAAAGACCACTTTAGATAATTAAAATGATGATAAGGTTACTCACTATTTCGGGAGTTGAATTTTTTAGAGTACTTCGACTATCGATCCTCGGGTATAATTTCTTTGCCCTTATCAGAGGATTCACCACCTAGACATAATGCACAATCAAGCAATTTAACACATTGGTGCTAAACCGTTATAAAACTATATGAATGCATGAAATGGAATGCAAATTGTTCAAATTATCGTCTAAACACGGTGTTCTACACAAATTCAATTGTGCACCTAAATAAAATGGTATTGGCCTAATTAGATCTATCACTCGATTAATTGGCCAATATGCCCAATGCAACTCCAATTAACTCCATTTTTCTTCCAGTTCTCCAAACCATCAAACACAAGTCAAATAGTATAAAATTTAGCAAAATCATCTTCACATTTTCTCTTGGGAATTTCGGCCATGGTGGGTGAATCAACACTATGATTTTTCCTACTTGATTTTCTCACCGTAATTCATCATTTCCTAACCAATTCAAATGAAATAAAATCAAATCCACCATCCACACTCTACATGGAAAATTCGGCCAATGATGGGTGATGGGAGAAAATGAATTTTTCTTATTTGTTTTTCATGCTACACATCACTAACTATCTAAAAACACTAAAATACATTGAAATCTAACCAAATCAAGCATCAAAACTCCTCCTCCCATGTCTAGCCAGCAAGCTTTCTTTCTCCACCACATAAAATTCTTCAATTATCCATAATAATAATGGGTGAAATTCATGTGCTGGACAAGTGTTGGGTGTGTAAAATTACCATTTTGCCCTTGGGGTGGCAAAATGACTATTTTGCCCTTATGCTCGAAAAAATGCCGGAATTAAAATTTTCACTTCTCAAACTAAAATTATACTCCAAATGATCAATATTAGTCAAAAATTTCATCCAACACTCACATCTTAACCTCGGGTGGCAAAATAACCATTTTACCCCTAGGTCATGAAAATTCCAATTTGACTCCAAATCGGTCCTCGAACTCCGAATCACCATTTTAAGTCATTTTGGGGTTTTAAAATTCTCAATTTCATCTTAAAATCTCTATTTGGACTAGTTCGAGGCTTAATTCAACTTAGTTGCACCACTAGGTACACTACCGTCTTTTGACGATTTTTCGGGGCTTTCTAAGTATGCAAGCATCTTGTCAACCACATGCATGACATGGCAAGTATTTTATAAGGTCGAGCTTAACAGTCAATCTATTATGCTTGACTTGCTTGAATTCTACTAAAGTTTTCACTTTTCAACTTCTTTGTTGTTCATGGGTTTTTCGTCATCAAGTGACTCAACAACAAGGATTTGAATGAGAGGTTTTTTTTATAAGAAATAACCTAAATTGCATTGTTTTTGGAACTTAAGTGCATCATGATTTCTAAACCTTCCTTAACGTTTGCTTGTTCCCTTCCTATGTTTACTCACTGAGTTTATACTCACGTTTTTAAAATTTATGTTTTAGGCTTCCTGAGTTAAAGGTGATTGGATCCTAGGATGAGATGCTCCTCCCTATCCATTGTTCGGCAGGTTTAACATGACACTACACGTTAGCAACCGTGCCTAGAGTCACTCCGCTGACGATCAAGGTCTAATTATGTGTATATGAATACTTGATGTGAAATATTAAGATTCATTTGTTAATCTATGTATGTATATAATAGTTGATGATGCCATTATGAATGCATGATTGGGTTTTATGACTTTTTTCAAAGGAACTATATTTGAACACTACGAATTTTGAATTTTAAAGAAACGTGGATTAATGTATAAGATTATATACATAGGCTTGCTTGGGCTTAGTGGGCTCAGCCCATTGGGCCCTTGTGCCGGTCATGGCCCTGGAATTGGATTGTGACAGATTAATGGCACTTAAAAATGATACTGAGCTAATTAGAATCCAAAGCTCGTTAAATGTGATCTTTGATGTGAATGGTATGTGTATATATATGTGTGATATCAAAGACATGATGTATTTAATTGTGGATTTGTATTTTGTCTAATGATGAAGATTTCGAACGTTGATTTAATTTGAGGTTGAGTGGAGTTTTATTCCTTGTGACTATATTTTATGCTTGCATGGATGGTGGTAAGCGAGGACAGTGGTATAAGTCCCACTTGTGATTCCCACATGTAATGTTTTGATACCATCCATTGAGTAATTTCTGACGATGACTTTAATCCTCCATTAGTTGTTTTAGCATTGAGCGTGATTTGTTCTACACTGGATGTTTCGACTCCAAATGTGATCTAACTTTTCATTGATCACTTTAGCACCCTGCGTGATTTGACTCTCCGTCAATGGCTTAGCCTTGAGCGTGATTTGACCGCATCGATTGGTCATAGTATGTGATTTGATTATGTTCAGAGAGTACCACTCAATGACTACAATTTGAATTATGGGTGATATGATATAGCCTCAAGTAGGTAGAGATAAGTTTGGACTCGATGTGATACCTTGGAAACTATGGTGTGCCTATAGAGATTAACTTTAAAATGGCTTTAAGGGTATCTTTAATTCATTATGCCCTATTTGTGGCAACATAGTAGTATAAGTGTGATTTGTAAAATTTATGGAATACTTTCAGGAATGAATGATATGCCCTTAATGTTGGAGATGCTTGTTTGAATACTTTGGTTTCATTGATAATGGAATATATATATATATATATGTATGTATGTATATGTTCATTGACACTAATATACTTGATTTATTTGCACCCCTCACTAAGTATTAGATTACTCACCCATTTGTTTGTACCGTGTGTAGATAAATAAGTCACTAGATAGTGTGTGGCTAATGTCGTCCTTTGATAGACTAGTTTTGGCATCCAATATGTCAATCCCAGCTCTACAATATGTTTATTATGCCATTCCTATATAAGAATGCATGTTTGCTTACTTGAGTACCTCGAAAATCGTTAAAGGACGGCAATGTACCAAATGGTACAATTAAGTTGATTTAAGCCTCGAACTAGTCCAAATAGAGATTTTAAGATGAAATTGAGAATTTTAAAACCCCAGAATGACTTAAAATGGTGATTCGGAGTTCGAAGACCAATTTGAAGTCAAATTGGAATTTTCTTGACCTAGGGGCAAAATGGTCATTTTGCTACCCGAGGTTAAGATGTGAGTGTTGGATGAAATTTTTGACTAAGATTGATCATTTGGAGTATAATTTGAGTTTGAGAAGTGAAAATTTTTAATTTCAGCATTTTTTCGAGCATAGGGGTAAAATAGTCATTTTGCTACCCAAGGGCAAAATTGTAATTTTACATCACCCAACACTTGTCCAGCACATGAATTTTACCCAATATTATCATGGATAATTAAGAAAATTTAAGTGGTGGAGAGAGACTACTTAATGGGTAAGTATGACACATGGACCATTGGAATCGTGACATGTGTTAAATTTTCATCCATTTATTATTTGGCTTAAAAATCAGCATAAAATCAGCCCATTTCTCTTCATATGGCCAGCCAAAGCAAGAACAAAGGAAGAAAAGAAAGAACAAGAACCCTAGGGTGAAAATTCAAGAGAAAATTAGTGGATTTCAAGTAATCAAGCAATCAAAGGTAAACTTTCTTGATTTTGACTTGTGATCTACCTTTCCCATGCATTATTTTGCATTTTCCATGGTTGAATCACATGATTTCATGATGAGTTATCTTGCTTGGATGAACTACTTAGAGAGAGGTTTGATGCTT
>NC_030850.1:22989345-22991473 GCF_000208745.1 Theobroma cacao | reverse complement strand
ACCCCCTTCCTAAGACGAATATCTCCCCTTGCAATTGCCTTCCTCGTATGTTCTCTATGGTACTCTTCAGATTGTTTCAAAAGGAAATCTATTTCAGTTTTCAGAATATTGGAGCTACTCTCACTTTCAAAATTCTGGCTACTCTCAAAGCTTTCCTTATTATGAACCCATTCTGCTAAGTTTCGATGAATTCTGTTATTAGGAATTCGGGATGGACCACCTTCAGAATCACTTGTATCAGGGTGCCATTTGCTTCTAGCCGTAGAATCTAGAGATCCCTCGCTATCACTATGAGAGGTATCGAGACTACCACCTCTTTTAGACATGGTGTGTACGTCACTAGTGCACCTCAAAACCTATATGCAATCAAATAGTAATTGTTTAATTATTTATGCATCTCAAAAATAGGTAGATTTCTATATGTAGATGCATATATTCTATTCAATCTAACCTAACTTAACTTAACTTAACTTATCTTAACTTAACTGGACTTGGGGCCACGCAGTGTCAGTGTGAATTTTTTAAAACAACCTTAAAATCAAAAACTTTAAAATCCAAAGCTTTCAAATCAAAATATCTGATCTTTAAACCATGCTCTGATACCAATCTAAATTGTCACGACCTGAAACTCCCCATCGAGCCCGTGACAACCGCCGCGAAGCCTCGACAAACATTCTTCACCCCGAATGTCGATCGAAACCTTGCAAGGCTCTCGTATTAGCTTTCGCACTTCCCTGGTGAGCAATAATTATCAAAAAATCAAAATACAAAGGATTACAAATCATTTCCAAATCATAACATAACATTTTTTTTTTTGCTTACAGGGGCATTTTCGTCATTTTTGTCAAAAACCTCAAAACTTGCTAAAAATGAAGTAGGTAAGCCGAAAATATATATTTAATGATTTGAAAACAAATTAATTATCTAAAACATTCATTTGAAGTGAAAATTTGACCATTTGAATATACTAAAAATATTCAATAAAATAAACTATTTTCTTGTAAAATAATTTTCATAAAACTATCGGTACATAATTCTTATAGCGTAAAAGATAATTATATTCATATATACTATAAAGCAAATAACCAAAGCATAAAATTTCTTTTACAGTGACACGTGGGCCCATATCTATCCAAAATGCATCGGAAGCTGGAAACCTACAGCTTTTACCGATTCGAGTCCAAATGAAGGTCCTTGTTCAAGTCAGCTAACTATGGAATTCCCTGAGCCTGAAATGTGAGGAAATAAGGGTGGTGAGATTATAAAATCTCAGTGAGTAAACAGATACCATCTAAACTATCTAAAGTCGAGTAAATGGAGACAATTAAAATAAATCATCATACTGTAATTTCATTACCATTCAACTCATTTCAACCAAATAAAATCAATCCATAAAAATCGAGTAATCAACTTGGCTTATGAATTTCTTAAAACTTTGGCTCGTGCCAAAACTCATACTCGGTGATACCTTGCGCAAGGCATCTAACCGAGTCCGCCAAGGCTGTTAAAATTTTGTATACACTTAAAATATATTTTTGTTTGAGAAAAATACAGCCGTTCCTTGGTATTGGTTGAGTTTCCCTTCACGTGGTGGTTTGGCATGAAGTGAACCCTAAGCTTTACCCCAGGAGATACCCTACGCGCCTCTCCGTTCGAGATAATAATATAATGGAGTTTACCGTGCCCCTCTAATAGGCTGGTCCACGGAATCCCCTCTGCAGTAAATAATTAATAAATAATCCACCAATCAATAAAATTCATTCTAGCATGACATGGCAATTTATCGCAACCTAGCCTTTCAAGGCTGAATACACAGTATAAATAATTCGAACACCAAAATCAGTTTAGCCATTCATACTCATCTATTATCATAAGTCATTCAATTCAAAACCATAAATTTGCAATACAAACTAGCAGTCTCCAATTACTCTATTTTCAAAACCAATATTCGATTTTCCAGAAAATTTATAAAATCATTTTATAAAATTACAATTTCTCTTAAAACATAGCAATTTACCATTTAAACCCATTTTCCATAAAATCACACAGTTGTATAAAACTACTCTAGATAATTAAGACGATAATAAGTTAACTCACAGTTCTAGGAGTCGATGTACTCCTAATCCCA
>NC_030850.1:22981104-22988642 GCF_000208745.1 Theobroma cacao | reverse complement strand
CACCTAGGTTTTCTTGTTTTTCCCTTTGTTCTTCCTCTCTTTCTCTCTCTTCCTTTCTTGGCCGGCCATATGAAGAAAATGGGCTGATTTTATGCCTTTTTAGTAGAAACAATAAAATAATAAACGTATGACACATGTCATTTTCTTATTGGTCCATTTTTAAAAATTTTAAAATTTTAATCCTTTTTATCTCCACCACACAATTAGTCAATGGTCAAAATGAGGATAAAGGAAGACCATGTGCTGGAAAAATGTCCTGGTGGTGGAAAATTACAATTTTGCCCCTGGGGTGGCAAAATTACCATTTTACCCTTTTACTCCAAATTATACCGAAATTGAAATTTTTCACTTCTAAACCTCAAATCTTACTCCAATAAGTCAAATTATACTCTAATAAGTCAAATGGGGCCAAAAAAAGTCTTTTCTAAAATTTTCATTTTGTCCCCAAGTGACAAATGACTATTTTGCCTTTGGATAGCGAAAATTTCGGTTTGACTCCAAATTGATTCTCAAACTCCGAATCACCATATTAAACCATTCTGGGACTTTAAAATTCTTAATTTCATGGTAAATTCTCTATTTGATCTAGTTCGAGGCTTAAATCAACTTTATTGTACCTCAAGGTACAATACCGACTTTTGTAAATTTTTCGGGACTCTCATAGCATGCAAACATGCTATCCATCACATGTATGTCATGATAAATATTTTTATAGAGTCGGGCTTGTCATCTTCTCCCCCACTTGGATCAACCATATGATCCTTCTTCTTGATTGACTTCGACATCCGACTAAATATTAATATTTTAATATTATTTTATTAATAAAATATTATTTTATTCTAAAAATTTATCTTGTCTCCTTGGTACTCAAAATACCTTATTATGCCTCACTTGACTTCCAAATCCCCTTTTATCTCACAAATTCTCCTCCGATAAAATTATTATTATTTTATTATTATTTTCTCACTTGCGAAATATTTTATCCTAAACTAGTCCTTTCGTCTTTTATCACTTCTAAACATTTTAATTGACCTCAATTTGCATTCGATCAACTTTATTTATCACCATATCAAAGTATGGGGTATTTCATGTTGAGTGAGGATAAATTTGATTTTCATTCTAGGAGAATTGGTTAAGAAGTGATGAATTATGAGCCTAGAAAAATAATGAAAATTTTCGGAGCAAAAATACGATTTTTACCCACTAAGGGTATTTCGTAATTTGCTATCGAGACTGATAAATTGAATCTCATTCACAGTCATTGAGGTAATTTAGTTATAATTGGAGTGTAGAAAGTGAGAAGAATTGATTTGGAGTTAAATTGGAGATAATAGGCTGAATTAGGTCAGCACCGCATTTAAACGGTAGTCTGATAAGTTGTATGTCATATCATGCATATATACCGAGCCTAAATTGATTTTATAATGGTCAAGCATTGATGTGATGAATTATGTATTGTACATTGTGGATAGGTGGTGAGCAAAGTACACTGGTAAAAGTACAGAAATTGTGCTTGGAGACTGGGATTAAGAGTACATCGACTTCTAGAACAGTGAGTAAACTTATTATCGTCTTAATTATCTAAAGTAGTTTTATACAATTGTGTGATTTTGTGGAAAACGGGTTTAAATGGTAAATTGCTATGTTTTAAGAGAAATTGTGATTTTATAAATTTTCTGAAAAATTGAATACTGGTTTTGAAATAGAGCAAGTGGAGACTGCCTGCTTGTGTTGCAAATTTATGGTTTTGAATTGAATGGCTTATTATAATAAATGAGCATGAATGGCTAAACTAATTTTGGTGTTAGAATTATTTATATTATGTATTCAGCCTTGAGAGGCTAGGTTGCGATAAATTGCCATGTCATGGTAGAATGAATTTTATTGATTGGTGGATTATATATTAATTATTCACTGCAGAGGGGGTTCCGTGGACCAGCCTATTAGAGGGGTACGGTAAACTCCAATATATTCTTACCTCGAATGGAGAGGCGCGTAGGGTATCTCCTAGGGTAAAGCTTAGGGTTCACTTCACTCTAAACCACCACGTGAAGGGGAACTCAGCCAATGCCAAGGAACAGCTGTATTTTCTCAAACTAAAAATATGTTTTAAGTGTATACGAAATTTTAACAGCCTTGGCGGACTCGGTTGGATGCCTTGTGCAAGGTATCACCGAGTATGAGTTTTGGCACGAGCTAAAATTTTAAGGAATTCATAAGCCAAGTTGATTTCTCGATTTATATGGATTGATTTTATTTGGTTGAAATGAGTTGAAAGGTAATGAAATTACGGTATGATGACTTATTTTAATTGTCTCCATTTACTCGACTTTAGATAGTTTAGATGGTATCTGGTTACTCACTGGGATTTTATAATCTCACCACCCTCATTTCCTCACATTTCAGGCTCAGGGAATTCCATAGTTAGCTGACTTTGACAAGGACTTTCATTTGGACTCGAATCAGTAAAAGCTGTAGGTTTCCAACTTTCGATGCATTTTGGTTAGAGGTGGGCCCACGTGTCACTGTAAAAGAAATTTTATGCTTTGATTATTTGCTTTATAGTATACATGAATATAATTAACTTTTACGCTATAAGAATTATGTACCGATAGTTTTATGAAAATTATTTTACAAGAAAATAGTTTATTTTATTGAATATTTTTATTAAATTCAAATGGTCAAATTTTCACTTCAAATGAACATTTTAGATACTTAATTTGTTTTTAAATCATTAAATATATATTTTCTGCTTACCTACTACATTTTTAGCAAGTTTTGATATTTTCAAAAAAAATGACGAAAATGCCATTGTGAGCCAGAAAACAATATGTTATGTTCTGATTTGGAAATGATTTGTAATCCTTCGAATTTTGATATTTGATAACTATTGCTCACCGAGGAAGTGCGGAAGCTGATACGAGAGCCTTGCGAGGTTTCTATCGACATTCGGGGTGAAGAATGTTTGTCGAGGCCTCGCGGCAGTTGTCACGGGCTCGATGGGGAGTTTCGGGTCATGACAATTGGGATAGCCCTCGACCAAGGTATCCTTGATAACTGAGTATAAGAATGATTTTGGCAGGAGCCAAAGCTTTTAAGAAATTCATAAGCCATGTTGATTACTCGATTTATATAAATTGATTTTATTTGGTTGAAATGAGTTGAAAGGTGATGAATTACAGTATGATAAACTATTTTACCTGTCTCCATTTACTCAGCTTTAGATATTTTAGATGGTATTTATTTACTCACTAGGATTATATAATCTTATCACCCTCCTTTCCACCCCTTTCAGGCTCAGGATAGTCGGTAGATAGCTCACTTTGTTGAAGGCTACAGTTGGACATACATCCTCAAAATTGTAGGTTTACTGCTTTTAATACTTTTAGTCGTTCGTGGGCCCACATGTCACTGTAAATTAAATTTTATACTTTGGTTATCTGTTTTACAATTTGTATGAATTTATTTAGCTTTTACGCTACAAAAACTATTTACCCGTAACTCAATAAATATTGTTTTATGAGAAAATAGAATATTTTATTGAATATTTTTTTTATATTCAAATAGTTATAATTTCACTTTAAATGAATGTTTTAGATATCTAAACTTATTTTTTATTATGAATTATGTGTTTTATACTCGCATACTACATTTTTAGCTGGTTTCGAGACTTTTGAAGAAAAATGATCAAAATGCCCTTGTGAGCGAAAAATTATTTTTCTATTGTTTTGATTTGAAAATAGTTTATAATCTCTCAAAACATGATACTTAATAATTGTTGCTCACAGGGGCGGTGCGAAAACTGATGTTAAGTCTTGTGAGGTTTCAATTGACATTTCGGGTAATGAATGTCTATCGGGACGTCGCGGCGGTTATCACAGGCTCGATGGGAGTTTCAGATCGTGACACGATAGGTCTTTTATCCAATGGGTCTATTTCGTTGAGTCCGTGATGTATTAGTTTCCGTCTTCGAATTTTGGCTTTCTATGCATCTGTTTTTGGGATATGTGCGAGCATGAAGTTGTCATTTAAATTGTCTAAGGATTGTATGCTTTATTAGCTAAAGTATGGCTTATTCATATATATAATGTCAAACGCTATGTATGAACTACGTGCCAAGGAATATATATATATATATATATATATATATTTGAATTTAAATTATTTTATGAATATGTTGATGTGAAAATCCTTGGCTATTTGTTGTGTAATCGAATTTAATTCGAATTTCTAAAGCTTGCTCAGGTCTTGTGAACCTTGTTTACTGGGCTTGTGTGACGGTCATGGTTTCCTGATTTGGGTCGTCACACCCTTTATGTTACGACCTGGAACCTCCCTCGAGCCCATGACAACCGCCGCGACGTCCCGATTGACACTTATTACCCGAAATGCTAATCAAAACTCCGCAAGGCTTACGTATCAGTTTCTTGCCTTTCCTGTAAGCAATCGTTGTTAAACATTCCATTTTAAACAATTCCCAGTCGTTTCCGGCTCAAGTAAATCAAAAGACAAAAATTATTTTATTTTTTAAAAAAAGATTTATAGATAAATATTACTATTCAAAATATTGATTAATATATAGCATTTTTATATAAAATAATATTTATAGAAACACGTGTAAGTAATTTTTTATAACGTGGAAGTAAAATAAATTCATACATACAATAATTTACAAAGTTATAATGTACAATAATAATTACAATGACAAGTGGCCCATAAATACACCAAGTGTTGGTGATGGTAATCTACTATCTGTGAGATAGAGGGGTCAACTAGAATCCTAGACAAAATCGGGTATCTATAAGCTACCACAGGCCTGAAATATTTGGAAAGGAAGTGGGTGAGATTTTGCAATCCCAATGAGTAAACAGACATTATTATAAATATCTAAAGGCGAGTAAAATGGAATCAAGTTTAAACAACAAATCACAAACCATTTCATAAGGTTTTCAATTTATTTCTTAAACCATAAAATATTTTTAATTTACCAAAACAGTTGTTAAGGCTTATGACTTTTATTAGAAACAAGGCTCAAGCCAAAAACTAGTCCTTAGGGATACCTTGGTCGAGGCATCTAACCGAGTCCGCCAAGGTTGTTAAGATATTTACATGTTAAACACATGTTAGTTTTGAAAACAAGTCGTTCCTTGGCGTTGGCCGAGTTACACATTCACGTGGGGGTTCGACATGAAGTGAGCTCTAACACTACCTCGGGAGTTACCCTCCTCGCCTCTACAACCGAAGTAACTATGCAATCAGGTTTACCGTACCCCTCTAATAGGCAGTCCACGAAAATCCATCACTGCAGTGACTAAACCACTAATTTTAATAAAATTTCGACAGTATAACGTGGCTTTTATTTATTTATCCAACCTGCATAGTAAAAGACAGCTTACATAAATTTCCAATGCAATTATAAAATATAGCCACATATACTCATATATCATAAGCCATTCATAGGAAAATATATTTTTCAAGACCATTGGCAGCCTTCAATTACTCAATTTCATGATCAAAAGTTTCTTATTTCAGATAATCAACACAATATATTTATTTGTCACATTTATTTCTAAAACATCAAAAGTCCCATTTTAATCTCATTTTCGTTTTATAAAATACATAAAGAGCATTTAAAAATAAACTCTACATAATTAACAATAATAATAGGTTTACTCACAGTTTATACAAATTAAATGCTTTCTAGGTGCCTCGATCACTATTCATCGGGTATGACTTCCTTGCCTTTACCGGAAGGCTCTCCTCCTAGACACATTGCAAAAATTACACAATTCACCACATTGATGCTAAATCACTATATAATTGACTTAAATCCTATACTAATGCATGGTATGAAATGCAATAGCCTAAAACGGCTTAAACGCGGTATTAACCTATTTTTGGCACTTTACCCGATAAATTGCTAACGCGCTCCATCTTAGCTCTAAATTGTCCCATTTTCTCTCCAATGTTTCTAACCATTAAATATCAGCCAATAACCCTCTAAAATCATCAAAATCAGCTCACTTTCCTCCTTGGAAAATTCAATAAAAAATGGGACATTAACTCAGTTAATTTTTCACTTTGTTTTCCTATCACATTTAACCATTTTTCATCATTTTCTCTTCATTTCTCTTAGAATAAATGTAAAACCCGACCCTATAAATACATGTCATAACATACATGCACTGAGTAGCATGTTATTATGCTAAGAAAGTCCCTAAGAATAGATGAAACCCGATATTGTACCTAACGGTACACTTGAATTCATTTAACCTCGAACTAGTTCAAATAGAAATCATAGGACAAAATTTAATATTTTTATAGTCAAGGAATGACTAAAAATGATTGTTCGGAGTTCGAGGGTTCATTTGAGGAAAATTGAAAATTTTGATGTTCAGGGGTAAAATCGTAATTTTTTCACTCGTGGATAAAATTTGAGATTTTGAGAAAATTTAGATCACATTTGACAAATTGGAGAATGGTATGAGTATAAGGGATGAAAAATATGTCTATGAGCAATGTTTCAGTTTTTGGGGTAAAAATGTAATTTTTGACTTTTATGGGGGTAAAAGTGTAAATTTAAAAAATTACTCCACCAAGATTTTGGATAAGTCTGAGAATTTTATCTAAGCTATGGATATGTAGGACAAGTGTATGGTGAAAATTTGGAAACAAATGGATGAAATTTTAAAAACGAACCAATGGGAAAGTGACACATGGCATTTTTTAATGGTTTAATATTATTTTAATGAAAAGTCAGCCCATTTAAACCCCATTTTAAGTGATGGCCAGTCATAAGGAAGAACAAGAGAGGAAATAGAGAGGAAAGGAAGAAAACAAAGAAAACAAAGGGAAACTAGAAAAATTCAAAGGGGAATTCACGTTTTTCGCCCGTTCACGCGTCTAACGATAAGATTTTTTGACTTTAGCTTGATTTCTACTTTCCTATGCCTTTGTTTCCATTTAGCATGCTTGAGGAGAGAGATCTAAAAGTGACATCAAGGGCTGGCCGAATTTCAAGGGGGGAGAAATTAAAATTTTTAGGTTTTGATTTTTAGTTAAATTGATAGTTTTAGTTAGTTAAATGTGTTTAGAAATTAAATTGGGCAAGAAAGCATTAAATTTTCACAATACCCACCCTTGGCCGAATCTGCAATGAGGTACAATGATGATAATCTAATTTTTATTTTAAGAGAAATGAAGAAAAAATGATGAAAAATGGTTAAATGTGATAGAAAAACAAAGTGGAAAATTAACCGAGTTAATGTCCCATTTTTGGCCGAATCTTCTAAGGAAGAGAGTGAGCTGATTTTGGTGATTTTAGAGGAATATTGGCTTATAATTAATGGTTAGAAATGTTGGAGAGAGAATGGGACAATTTAGAGCTAAAATGGAGCGCATTAGTAATTTATAGGGTAAAGTGCCAAAAATAAGTTAATACCGCGTTTAAGCCGTTTTAGGCTATTGCATTTCATACCATGCATTAGTATAGGATTTAAGTCAATTATATAGCGATTTAGCATCAATGTGGTGAATTG
>NC_030850.1:22931376-22978231 GCF_000208745.1 Theobroma cacao | reverse complement strand
ATTCGAGCACTTTTCCACAACACTTTGACCATTGAAATACTCTTGTTCCTCAATACTCGATCCTTTCGATCCAAGATACTCACAAGTTGCACCTCGAACTTCAAATCGTCATGCAACTCGATCGGAGGTGCTTCGAGGATGTGAGAGGGATCTGGTACATATTTCATAAGCATGGAGACATGAAAAACGTTGTGGATCCGATCTAACTCCGGAGATAGTTCTAACTGATAAGCCACTGGTCCAATTCTCTCAATGATTCAGAATGGTCCAATATACCTTGAGTTAAGCTTTCCCTGCTTCGCAAATCGAATCACACCTTTCCATGGAGAAACCTTAAGAAAAACTCTATCATAGATCCCAAACTCCAAGTTTTTTCTCCATTTATCTGCATAGCTCTTCTACTTATCCTGGGCTACCTTTAGCCTCTCTCGTATAACCTCGATCTTGTCATTAGTTAGATCGATCAATTCCACACTAACTAACTTTCTTTCACCCACTTCATCCCAACAAAGTGGAGTACGACATTTACTTCCATATAAAGCTTCGTACGGTGCCATACCAATGCTGGACTAGAAGCTGTTGTTGTAAGCAAATTCCACTAACGATAAGTGTCTATCCCAAGTCCCAAGAAAATCCATGACACAAGCCCTCAACATATCCTCCATAGTCTGGATAGTCCTCTCTGACTGACCATCCGTCTGTGGGTGAAAAGTAGTGCTAAATTTCAATTTGGTTCTGAGAGCTTCTTGAAATTTCGGCCAGAGTTGAAAAGTGAATCGAGGATCTCGGTCTAACACTATAGAAACGGGAACTCCATGTAGCCTCACAATCTCATCTATATAGAGCTGAGCTAGCTTCTCAATAGAGTATGTACTATGGACAGCTAAAAAGTGAGCGGACTTAGTCAACCGATCTACGATCACTCAGATTGCATCCTTTCCCCTTTGTGTCCGCGGCAGTCCCAAAACAAAATCCATAGTTACATGCTCCCATTTCCACTCGGGAACAGGTAAAGACTGAAGTGTACCTGCTGGCCTTTGATTCTCCGCCTTAACTTGCTGACATACGAGACACTTTGCTATGAATTCTGCTATGTCTTGCTTCATACCTGGCCACCAATAATTCTCCCTGATAGTCCTATACATCTTGGTGCTTTCGGGATGTAATGCATAGGCAAATGAATGGGCTTCTTCCATGATCACTTGCCTCAGCCGGTTTCCCTCAAGAACACAAACTCGGTCTCTAAACATCAAGACGTTATCCTCTCTGAATCTGAACTCACTAGCTCCCCCATCGGTCAATTTTTGAATTTCTTTTCTTAACTCATCATCAGACCTCTGAATGTTCTTAATCTGATTAAGTAACAAAGGTTGCACAATGAAGCTTGCCAATAAGGATCCATCCTCACCATTTCTCAACTGGACCCCAAGAGATTTCATCTCTAATAATGATGAAAAATAATAACTCTGAAGTACGGCTAAAGACGATGAAGACTTACGACTTAAGGCATCAGCTACAACGTTCGCCTTTCCCAGATGATAGTCTATCACCAAGTCATAATCTTTTATCAACTCCAACCATTGCTTTTGCCTCAAATTAAGCTCCTTCTGAGTGAGCAAATATTTTAAACTCTTGTGATCCGTAAATATCCGACAATGCTCACCATACAAGTAATGCCTCCAGATTTTTAAAGCAAACACCACTGCTGTTAATTGTAAATCATGGGTAGGGTAATTTGCTGCATGCCTCTTTAGCTGTCTAGAAGCATAAGCCACAACTTTTTCATCCTGCATCAGTACGCACCCCAACCTCAACTTTGAGGCATCACTATATACTACAAATCCCTTACCACTCACAGGAAGTGTCAATACTGGAGTAGATGTTAATTGGTTCTTCAGCTCTTGAAATCGACTTTCACACACATCGTCCCACTTAAACTTAACTCCTTTACGAGTTAGACGGGTCAAAGAAGCTGCTATTAAGGAAAACCCTTGAACAAACCTTCGATAATAACCAGCTAATCTGAGGAAACTACGAATCTCCGTCACTGTCTTAGGTTGCTCCCATTGTAAAATTGCCTCTATCTTCTTGGGATCAACATATATTCTAGCTCCCGATACTACGTGTCCCAAGAATACCACTTCTTGTAACCAAAACTCACACTTTGAAAACTTTGCATACAACTGTCTTTCTCGCAAAGTCTGTAATACTATACGCAAGTGGGTAGCATGCTCATCATTATCTCTCGAGTCAACCAGGATGTCATCAATGAATACAATAACAAACTTGTCCAAGTAAGGGTGGAACACCTTGTTCATGAGATCCATAAAAACTGTCGGTGCGTTAGTTAACCCGAAAGGCATGACCAAGAACTCATAATGACCGTACCGAGTCCTGAATGCTGTCTTGGGTACATTCTATTCTTTAATCCTCAATTGATGATACCCAAACTTCATATCAACCTTAGAAAACACTGTAGCTCCCTGTAATTGATTGAAAAGATCATCAATCCTCGGTAACGGATACTTGTTCTTAATGGTCATTATGTTAAGCTGTCGGTAATCTATACATAATCGAAATGTACCATCTTTCTTTCTCATAAATAAAATCGGTGCTTCCCACGGAGATGTACTAGGGCGTATAAAACCCTTGTCCACTAACTCTTTTAATTGTACTTTCAACTCCTTCAACTCTGCTGGCGCCATTCTATATGGAGGAATAAAGATAGGGGCAGTACTCGAAAGTAAGTCAATGGTGAATTCGAACTCACGATCAGGGAGGAAGTCCCAGTAATTCATCAGGAAATACATCAGGGAACTCACTTACTACGGGCACATTCTCTAACTTAGGTTCCTCCCTCGATATATCAATCACGTGAGCCAAGAATGCCGAATATCCCTTTCGCACCAATTTTAAAGCTTTGAGGGCTGAGATTACACAAAACGGTAATACTCGATGCTCCACCGTAAATACAACTTCTGCTCCCTCTGAACTCTGAAGAATCACTTCTTTCTTAAAATAATCCACCTTTGCTCGATCAGTGGAAAACCAATCCATACCTAAGATCAAATCAAAGTCCTGAATCTCCAAAGGGATTAAATCACCCATAAATTCTTCTTCCCCAACTTTAATACCACAGTCTCTATAATACGTATTTCTTACTAACCACTCACCTAGAGGAGTATGCACTACAATCTCTTCCTCTAATGGTGACAAGTTCCTATCTGAGAATGATACAAATGATATGCTCACATATGATCTATCGGAGCTCGAATCTATCAAAACATGTGCATCTTTATCAAACACAATCATAGTACCTGTCACTGTGCTCGGTAGAACCCGGGCTTCATCCTCAATCACTGCAAAAACCCTAGTTGAAATCTGGAGCTGCGATTTGGAAGATGGCTGCTTTAGGGTATTACTCCCCATGCCTGATCGTATCATTGGGTCCTGTCTAGACTGTGATCCCGAAGTGTCTCTCCATGGTATACTAGGACGAGTCAGAGGAGTAAAAGTAGCTATTGTATCCCGTCTCAACTGAGGACAATCTCTCTTGATATGCCCTTGTTGGTCGCATTGAAAACACTTTACAGGCTTTCTACATGACCTAACATGAAATCCTCAGCAATTACGGCATCTGTCCAATCTTCCTGAAGTCCCCCCCTGACTACTCATCACTGGCCGATCAAATCTAGAAAATCTCAGCTGCGATTGCTGAGATGGTGGTCTAGTGGATGCCACAAACGCTGAGGTAGTACTTCCTGTAGTAGATGTCGAATCTCTGCCTCTCTTTGAAGACTGACCCGGGAACGTAGGTGGATTCTTTTTCTTTGCAAACTCAGCTCAGATCCATCTATTCTTAGTGGCGAGCTTCTCAGCCCGTAAGGCAATCTGCACAACTTCCTTATATGACTCTTTGCCAGTCACTATCATACGCTCTCGTATCTCATTACGAAGTCCCTTCTCAAAGTAGTTTACCTGATCTTGCTCAAATCTCACCAACTCAGGTACATAAGACATCAACTCGTTAAAACGAGTTTCATACTCCTCAATGGTCATGTTCCCTTGTTTCAAGCTCAGAAATTCTCTATTTTTCTCTTTCTGATGGAAATAGGTGTAGTACTGACCATCGAACTCTCAGAGAAAATCTGTCCAAGTCAGCGGTATAGGAGAGCGAGACTTTACTGAACTCCATCAGGTACGGGCTCTCCTCTCAAATAATCGTGTATCCACCTTCAATTTCATCTCATCATCTAATCCCATATCTACCAGTGTCTCCGATACCTGAATAACCCAATCCCTAGCTGCGGTCGCATCTAACTCACTAGTAAACGAGACGTAACCTAACTGTCTAGCTTCCTTCAATTTCTTAGAAATGGAGACGTCCGGTGTTTAGGGTGGAATAAGAGATGGTGGTACTGGGGCTGTTATAGGAGAAACAGCGAGTGGAACTAGACCAGCCTGAGCTTGGCCCGTAAGAGCAACGAGAAAAGCCGCTAATGCTTGAGCTGCCTCGGGTGACATGGTAGGTACGTCAGGAGCAGCAACAAGTGGTGGAGGAGGTACAGGAATGTCAATAGACTCAGCAATAGGAGCTACTTTAAAAGAAGACGCAGTCGACTCCTCTTCTATGGAATCCGATCGACTCTGTCTGGGGCGACCTCTTCCCTTACCGGTAGATCTAGTGATAGGTGGTAGCTCACGTAAATGAGGCATAATGATCTACAAAAAGAATGGAATTGGTTTAGACGACTTAAGACTCTATATGCAACTACATGTAACTAACTAATCTTAACTGGGCCACACTAACATTGTAAATTATTTTAAAATAACTTTAAATTTAAGAACTTTAAAAATCAAAAACTTCTTTCAAAATCATAAGCTTTTAAATCGAAAGCTCTGATACCAACCGAATTGTCACGACCCGGAACCTCTCTCGGGCCTATGACAACCTCCGCGACGTCCTGATTGACACTCATTACCCGGAATGCCAATCGGAACCCCGCAAGGCTTACGTATTAGTTTCTTACCTTTCCTGTGAGCAAACATTCCGTTTTAAACAATTACCAATCGTTTCCGGCTCAAGTAAATCAAAAGACAAAAATTAATTTTTTTATTTTTTTTTAAAGATTTATAGATAAATATTACTATTCAAAATATTGATTAAAATATAGCATTTTTATATAAAATAATATTTATAGAAACACGTGTAAGTAATCTTTTGTAACGTGGAAGTAAAATAAATTCATACATACAATAATTTACAAAGTTATAATGTACAATAATAATTATAATGACAAATGGCCCATAAATACACCAAGTGTTAGTGATAGTAATCTACTGTTTGTGAGATAGAGGGGTCAACTGGAATCCTCGACAAAATCAGGTATCTATAAGCTACCACAGGCCTGAAATATTTGGAAATGAGGTGGGTAAGATTTTGCAATCCCAATGAGTAAACAGACATTATTATAAATATCTAAAGGCGAGTAAAATGGAGGCAAGTTTAAACAACAAATCACAAACCATTTCATAAGGTTTTCAATTTATTTCTTAAACCATAAAATATTTGTCATTTACCAAAACAGTTGTTAAGGCTTATGACTTTTATTAGAAATAGGGCTCAAGCCAAAAACTAGTTCTCGGGGATACCTTGGCCGAGGCATCTAACCGAGTCCGTCAAGGTTGTTAAGATATTTACATGTTAAACACATGTTAGTTTTGAAAACAAGCCGTTCCTTAGCGTTGGTCGAGTTACACATTCACATGGGGGTTCGACGTGAAGTGAGCTCTAACACTACCCCGGGAGTTACCTTCCTCGCCTCTACAACCGGAGTAACTATGCAACTGGATTTACCGTACCCTTCTAATAGGCAGTCCATGAAAACTCGTCACTACAGTGACTAAACCCACCAATTTTAATAAAATTTTGACAGTATAACGTGGCTTTTATTTATTTATCCAGCCTGCATAGTAAAAGACATCTTACATAAATTTCCAATGCAATTATAAAATATAGCCACATATACTCAAATATTATAAGCCATTCATAGGAAAATATATTTTTCAAGACAATTGGCAGCCTCCAATTACTCAATTTCATGATCAAAAGTTTCTTATTTCAGATAATCAACACAATATATTTATTTGTCACATTTATTTCTAAAACATCAAAAGTCCCATTTTAATCTCATTTTTGTTTCATAAAATACATAAAGAGCATTTAAAAATAAACACTAGATAATTTACAATAATAATAGGTTTACTCACAGTTTGTACAAATTAAATGCTTTCTAGGTGCCCCGATCACTGTTCGTCGGGTACGACTTCCTTGCCTTTACCGGAAGGCTCTCCTCCTAGACACATTGTAAAAATTACACAATTCACCACATTGATGCTAAATCACTATATAATTGACTTAAATCCTATACTAATGGATGGTATGAAATGCAATAGCCTAAAACGGCTTAAACGCGGTATTAACCTATTTTTGGCACTTTATCCGATAAATTGCTAACGCGCTCCATTTTAGCTCTAAATTGTCCCATTTTCTCTCCAACATTTCTAACCATTAAATATCAGCCAATAACCCTCTAAAATCACCAAAATCAGCTCACTTTCCTCCTTGGAAAATTTAGTCAAAATGGGACATTAACTCGGTTAATTTTTCACTTTGTTTTTCTATCACATTTAACCATTTTTCATCATTTTCTCTTCATTTCTCTTAGAATAAAAATCAGTTCATCATCATTGTACATAACTAAATATTCGGCCAAGGGTGGGTATTGTGAGAATTTCATGCTTTCTTGCCCTATTTGATTTCTATACACATTTAACTAACTAAAACTACTAATTTAACTAAGAATCAAAACATAAAAATTTCAAAATCCTTCCCCTTGAAATTTGGCGAACCCTTGGTATCACTTTTTGATCTCTCTCCTCAAGCATGCTAAATGGAAACAAAGGTATAGGAAATGTAGAAATCAATCTAAAGTCGAAAAATCTTACCGTTAGACGCGTAAACGGACGAAAAACGCGAATTCCCCTTTGAATTTTCTAGTTTTCCTTTGGTTTTTCTCTTTTCTTCCTTTTCTCTCTATTTTCTCTCTTATTTTCTCCTTATGGCCGACCATCACCTGATGTGGGGTTTAAATGAGCTGATTTTCCTTTAAAATAATATTAAATTATTAAAAAGTGCCATGTATCACTTTTCCATTGGTCCGTTTTTAAAATTTCATCCTTTAAACTTCAATTTTTTCACCACTTAAAATACTATAGTTATTCATACCAAAAATAAATAAATCTTATGATTTTGACAAGTTTTGGGTGGTGAAATTTATAGTTTTACCTCGGCGACAAAATTATCGTTTTGCCCCCATGTTCCAAAAATTACCGGAATTGAAATTTTTCACTTCCTATTATTAAATTATACTTCAAATAGTTAATCTTGGTCAAAAATTTCACTCCATGATCAAATTATTATCTTAGGTGGCAAAATGACGATTTTGCCCCTGAACATCAAAATTTTTAATTTTTCTCCAAATGAACCCTCGAACTCCGAACAATCATTTTTAGTCATTCCTAGACTGTAAAATATTAAATTTCATCCTACGATTCCTATTTGAACTAGTTCGAGGTTAAATCAACTCAAGTGTACCATTAGGTACAATACCGGGTTTCATCTATTCTTAGGGGTTTTCCTAATGTAATAACATGCTACTTTGTGCATGTATGTCATGACATATGTTTTTAGGGTCGGGTTTTACACTTTATTTGAATGTTAGGTTAGAAAAGTAATTTAGCTTGGTGAGCTATTGATAAATGTTTTTTGTTTAAATTTTTGAAAGTTTGTTTCTTAGAAAATCCCATATTTTATGACTATTAAATTTTTTTGGAAGTAAAAGGAAAGAGTGAACCAATTGGGTGTGTTTTCGAAAGAAAAAATAGTATTCTGTTGAGAAAGTATCATTATTTTTGAATGAGGTATCGATATTGTCACGACCTAATCCCAAACTGCGATTAACACATGAGCGTAATAAGCTAGGCCCACTGGACCCATGTGAACCTCATAACATGCATATATACATATATATACATATACATATATATATGCATATGTATATGTATATATATGTATATGTACATGCATATACATACATCATATACATATACTTATACATATGTATATGTGTATATACATACACACATATACATATACTTATACATATGTGTATGTGTATATATATATACATACACACACACACACACACACACACACACACATATATGTATGTATATTTATTTGTGTATGTGTATATATATACACATACACACACATATATGTATATATGTAGATGTATATGTATATGTGTATGTATATGTATTTATATGTATACATACATATACATATACACGTGTATGTGTATACATACACACACATACACACATATATATATATGTATGTCTATAAGTATGTATGTATGTGTATGTACATAAACATATACGTACACACATATACATATGTGTGTGTGTGTGTGTTTATGTATGTACACACACACACACACACATACACATATATATACATATATCACAACTTGTATATGTACATCTATCCTCACATGGATCTGCATTATCCTCAACCTAGAGCAACGACATAGATCACTATGTGCCTATATACATCAATGTACAAATCTTAGCAATATGCCAACTTGTGGCTACATTAAGTCTATACTAAATTATTCACATATATCAAAGCTCATGACTCGTACAGCGAAGGACTCAAGTGCAAGGCTGCTATCGAATGCCATAAACATAGCTACGAACTAAGGAATATGGGTTGGACTCCTCACCCTATGATGTAGCTACCTCTGGATTTGAAAACCAAAACATGAAATTTTGAAACGTTGATCATAACTCAGTGAAGGACATAAAACGAGAACAAGCAAATAAATAAGGAAGCTTAATAAAAACTGTGCATATTCCTTTTGAGACTGCAATTTAGTTTAAAATGCAATTCATGAATGGCATTTATTAGGGATGTCAATGGGTAAGGTATCCGTTAATTTTGAGGTATCTGAACCCGAACCCGATTAGTAAATGGGATAACCGAACTCTATAATTACTTGAATATTTTTGAAATTTACTACTTTATCTCAAATTCTAACACATACCTATTGCTCGATAATTATCCAAACTTGTTTAAAAACCCAATTATGTAAAAAAATTATTAAAATGCTCTTAATGAATTACCATTTTGTCTGATGTAATTTATTTTTCTATATTCATTATGTATCTCATAGAATAAAACTCTTTTTAAAATAAAATATATAATATATGTATGGCATTCCTTAAAAAAGGTTGGCATCTTAATTCTAGATGACATGATTTCAAACATACAAATAATATTTTATATCATTCATATAGATACATATAAATATATATAATAATAAACCACATTAATGTCCATCCTAAAAAAAATTACAACTTGTAATTCTCTTCTATCTTGCTTGCTTGGATCATATCCATTTGGTATTTTTTTTATTAATGGCTAAAAAAAAATTTCTTTAGTTTTTAATCCAACTTGAAAATAATCTAAATTTTGTGTAATTATTTATCTCATTAATTAATACCAAAATAAAAATTATTTTTTTCAATCCAAGACTAAAAGTTTAAATTTCTAAAATTAATATTTTTTGAAGAAAAAACAAGTATTAATTCTCAAAAAAATATTATTTATTAAAAAAAAAAGGGATAGCACTTGTGTGCTGCCCAGCAGCATGCATCAATGGGCTGTGCTGCCCAACAGCACACCCAACCCTTTCCTTTTTTTTTAAAGAAAAATATTTTATTAGCAGAAAAATATTTTTTATAAAACTAGAATTTTAATATAAGAAAAACTCTTTTTCTTTAAAAGAAATTGATGCAGGAAAAATTCTTTTTTCTTAAAAAAATATTAATGGCCATAAAAAATAAATAGATCAAATATTACCTAATTTTCTTTTTCTTTTTGACTTTCATCTTCTTTTTCCATAGATGCACCAAATACATCAAGAAATATTAAAATTACATAACTTTTCCTAGTTACATAAATCTAAGAAAAAATAAAAAAAATTAAGAAAGAAACATGGCAATGATAGGCCACTCTTCTTGTTACATAGCTAAAAGAAAACGGCCATGAGAAAAATTTTTTAGGACAATTAACATGGCAAAAAACTTGAATCATGCATCATAACATACAACCATACATTAATCACATCAAGTTAGTTCAATACATGCAAATATGTCAACCATACATAATAGATATATAAAACAAAACTTGCAATAAACCTTGCTCTGAAACCAATTGATGGAATTGAATCTAAGTGGATTGATGTGTTTGTGTAAAGCATGGATTTTAAAAATTTTCTTTTATAAAGGAAGCAGGTAATCCAATTATATAAGTGAAAAAACTCATCATTCATATTGCAAGTAATATAATCACATCCTAAAATATAAAAATTTATTAAGGGAAAATAAATGTACTTTTTATTTCATGAATCTTATTTTTGGATACCTAGTGAATTTTAGTAAATTCACTACCACACCAACGATCATTTCTTAACAGAACAAACTTATCACTTATTCTTCAATAATGCTTTGAACTTGAACCTTAAATGGACAAGGTGTGGAATGCTAGACTACAAGATAACAATCGATTTGTCTCTCTTTTCTTCCTAAAAAGAAATGGCTATTTTTCTTTCAAGAAATTAACCCAGAATGAGAAAGAGGAAGAAAGGTGCGACAAAGTTAAGAGGAGGAGAAGAGGAGTGGCTGTAGAGACTTTCTCAAGAGAGATAAGTACTTTTTTTTTCTTCCAATCTCTTCTTCTTTTATTAAAAACCTTGCGTCAAAGGTTTAATCAAAATCAAATACCTATCAATCAATCTTAATCAACCATTTAGAGTTATGGATGCATCAATCATGCTCCAATTATCAAAATTAAAATTAAATAATAAATAATTTTATTCTTTAATTATCTTTTAGAGTTATTGATAAAATAAAACTCCTTGTTGAATAATAACTCTTAATTTATTATTATCCATCTTTATTAAAAAAATTAATAATAAAAAAAGAGTGCTAGTCAAACATGGAGTCTTTTTTTATCAACATGGATATCTAGATTCATTATGCAAAAATCCTTCTAACATTATCTTAACTTAAGATAACTTTTGTTTTAATTAAAACAAAACATGTTATCTTGTCTAAATTGAGACAAATATGTTTTTTTGTCTAGATTAAGACAAAACATATTTTTTTTTTGTCTTAAATTAAAACAAACATGTTTTTTTGTCTAAATTAAGACAAACATGTCTTCTTGTCTAAATTAAGACAAACATTTTTTCTTGTCTAAATTAAGATAAAACATGTTAAAGTTGTCATTTTTGTACACAATTTAATTAATCAAATAAAACATACATTCTAACTTAAACAATTTAAATTCTACGAAGCTAAATGGGGAGCTATTGGGACATAGATATTCCAAGTTCCAATAAACTTAAAATTATTCTTAATCTCATTAAGATAATTCAAGCTTATTAACCATGAAATTATTCCACCATAGATCCATGGTTGCACTTTTGGATTAACTATAATTACAAGAAATGATTCAATACTTGATATTAATTATTAGTTGTCCAATTGCAAACCTCATATTGTGAACTCTCATAATCATCCAATAACAAAATATGAAATTACCGTTTTACCCTGTATGTCAATTTTGTCCCATAGTATCAAATTTCATCCAATTAGTGATTCAATACTTTATATCTAATCTTTTGAGTATCAAGATGTGATGAGTAACTAATTCATCAATCCTCTGAGCCCAAATTAATCACCAATCTTCCTAAAATCACTAGAAATGATGTTAATGTTATGAACTCCACTATTTGGATATATATTCCCAGATGTTCATCTCGATTATAATCCCAATATACGAAGCCTAGATCAACGTTTTATGATGATCATGCCCATGGTTTATCAAAGATTATAACGAGATAAAATACAAGTCTACTATCCATTAGGATTCGATTGGAGGACAAGCACCTACATTCTAGTTCCAAGTGTCCCTATACTTTAACCTATGAGATCGGTTGCTTACTTTCGAAATAAGGAACATAGAATACTAGTTTTCAAGCATCACTGTCTAGTCTCAATGATGCATCGACTAGGAACAATTTAGAGATCATGCTTTGATGCATAAGAATCTCATAATTATAACAATTTACAATTCCCTTGCAAGGCATGTTAGTTTCATGGACTTGATCCAATATCTTATAAGCGTAGTTTTATTGATGAAGAAAAACTTATAATCATTTAACATGAATTATATGATTGCATGATTAGATCTAAGCCTTGATCAATCTGATTGGCTACAGGGTTTATTCCAACATTAAGTTGGACTAAATTTTGGTAGGTATATGGGATCATTATTATTTGAAGTTTGTTGACTTGCTTGATTAATAGGCTTTTCCATTACCCTTTTTCCTTTATTAATGGTCATCATCAATGCCACTAGTTTGGCTAACTATTCCTTCAGCTCTTCTTGAACCTTTTCCATTTGGTCCATTCGCACAAACTGCTCGTTTTCATAATCCTAGTTTGCAAGCAAGTATTGTATCAATGACAAGTAGGCGGCTTTGATGGTCAAGCTATCTTGAGGACCTTATTCACCATAAACACGAATTAGGATGCCCCTTATGTATGAATATTTATATGAAAACTTTTAAAATTATTATTTTACAATCTCTTAAATGCAAGATGATTATGAAAATGCATTCTTTAAATGTGTTTTAAACAACGAAAAGATATTTTTTATTATTCTTGAAAATAATACAACTTTAGTGGAGGTTCCATGGATGTAATGAAGGTCGCTTTTGTCATGATTGTCATGTGACAAATATCCCTACATGATGAATATATGATGGAAATACATGATTTTAAATCAAGACAAAAAGCAAATAGGTTAGTATAAATAAGGGAAGAGATTACAAAGACAGAATATGGTACAAAATATATGTGTACCTATTTCTTGGTGTTTTCTACACAATAAGGTAGGAAGGCTCTGTCTAGGGTTGTCTCTATAAGGCTCATTATATGTTGGGCTTTGATTGACACAAAGCTAAAAGTTCTCAAATTGTTTCCCACTATCATCTATTTTTGGACTAGTAAGGCATCCTAATACTCACTTATTGTAGAATGCCAAAGGAAAAGGTTCAATATAAGTGGAAGAATTTCACTAGCCCATGCGTAGGTTATCACCTCACATGAGCAAAGATACTCTACTTCCTCTTAAAACGGATGGAGTCTAGGTAGAAGGTTTATGCATGCATGTGTAGTGAGTGTATGAAAAGGCATATTATATAAAGAAAAGAAACAAGAAAGGAAAACAAACTAAAAAATTGAACTAGTGTAAACTATAAGGCTTTTAAGAAAACATATGACTAACTTATTGGCTCAACTCTCAAATGTCTCCTATGGAGTGGCCAAACATATTATCTCTTTTCTTATAATTTCTGTTATTTTATTTTGTTTTGTATTTTTTTATTTATTTTATATTTTTAAAATTTTTATTTGTTCAACAATTGACAAAACACTCATACAAAATGGAGTGTCTACATATTGATCCAATTTTTAGTTGTAAACTTGGTTTTTGCTTCAACTGGAATATAATGGAGTAGCATACCACTTTTCAAAGTTACACATGAATATTTAAAAAGTGACGATAGAGGGAGCAGGGAGGTGGTGGCCGCGCACGTTAAGCATCAGCTATGAAAATAGAGTTGGCAATGGCAGGCAAATTACAAATTGAAAGCTGACTTGGTTTGACTGCTAATTTGTCAAGTTATTGGCCATGTGCATAAATGGCGATGGCCCGCCCACATCAGATTGTCCCTTTTTCTAATTAAAAAAAAGTAGGCAAAACCTGAGAGCTCTCCATCTTCTCCGAAGACCCAACGCTGTCACTTTACAAAATCTGCCAAACCCAATTACCAACCCGACATTACCAGCGTTCAACACATAAATATTTACATTAATTGATTCACATATTAGTATGTATCGTACATCCCCTTGGGGTTGTTTGCCTTGTTATGAGTTTATAAAAAAAAATGGAAAAGGTGGAAGATCCAATATGACCATCCATCACCTTGGATGGTATGGTATCAGACTCACCTTTTCCGGTTCTAGATCTTACGCAGTCCATAACTTCACCATACAAAAACCCAACAAAATCAAGAATTAATAATGGTAGGCGGAGCCAAATATTAAGAGTACGAGACAATTAAAGTGTAATTTGAGATGGTTTAATTCACTTTCTTTCTCTAAACTCTAGCAAGAAAACCTGTAATTTCTTTTACAACAGGAATCTTAAAAACAAAAATGGGTTTGATCATTTTCTTGATGATTTAATCCTAATCTTGGGTTTTGACGGGGGTTTGGCACAAGTTACATGAACATGGTGTTCAGATGATCTCTGAGTCTTTAGGTTGTTCTTCAACTGTGATTTCTTCTTCCTCATCATTCCGAAAGACGAAATCTTCCTTTTCTCCTTCTCCTTAATGGTCTCCAGCTTGGGTTTCCAATGGCGTGAACCCACAAGCTGCGCGTACTGCTTCTGCAACTGTGGGGTGGTGCATACTCTGCTCCAACTCTCATCAACACTCTCTTTCATTCTGCCTTCTTCCATTAACTGCCATATAAATTCATCAGATATTCGTATTCTTAAGCATCCGGATGGACTTTTTTGTATCTGGAAAGGTTGGCAAGTTGCAGCCTTCTTCACCAGAGCAATACTTGACACCCGCGAAGATGAAGATGGAACCGGAGATTGCGGAGATCGGGCGTTGGCAAAGGAGGCAATGGTAACGAACGATAAAACTGACTGGAAAAAATGTTTAGGAAGAAGAAAGTATCTGTGGCCAAGCTGGAGCTGGTCGTCCTTGGAGAGAGCTGGGATCTTCTGGCCTATGTAAAACGAATCAGAACGGCAAATCATGTGCTTAGGGAACTCCGTTATGAGCTCGGAAACATGGACGGGACGATCATAGATCTTGACAATCCCGTCAGAGTCCATGATCTTGATGGTACCAAGCCGAGGCTCAGGCTGCAGGTGGAGGCACGACATGTGGTTGCCCAGCAAGTGAAACCAACATGGAATGGTATGTAGATTCAGAAGCTTGAGACCCATATTTAATTTAGATCATACTATAGCATAGCATAACCTATTCTCTGATACACAAGCGGGTTGCAAAACAAGACGCAGCGAACACCCAAGAGGCTTCCTCTTCTCTTTACTGTCTTCTTCTTTTTGGAGCTTAAGCCGGCGTTTGAGATTAATGTAAGGTTGCAGTGAGGCGTGAGAATCGACAGGGAACAAGACTTGTAATAGAAAGACAGGGGAAACCATGAGTGGCTATATATGCAAAAATTACAAAGCATCACATGGCTGGATTTGATAGTGTATGACTTATAGACAACTAATCTAGTAGTAATAAAATGAGAAGAGGTAAACTAGAATCTAGAAAAAGGAGGGACCGAAGAGGACCCTGGACTTTAGAGAGAAAGAGGCGTGAGACCCGGGTAAAGCTTTTCTGGCACGTACTACTTTTGTATTTGTTTTCTCAAAGTTGACAACGCTTATGTTTGACTGAAAACTATCTCGTCGCTTTCTCCGACGCCAAATCGGGCCATCTCTCCTTTTTTGGCGTTTTGAATATTTTGAATCAAACCCCGCCTGCTCCGTTACGCTAAACCTCTGACGTGGTAATATCAAACTCGTATTCTCCTTTTTTTTCTCCTTCTTATTTGATACCATGCCCAATTAAAAATTTTATATTTTTATTAAAAATAATTGTCCAAATTAAATTCATTTGATAAAAAAATAAAAACGAAACAAATACAATAAGACCAAGATAGCGTATGATAACCATGTTTAGTAGTATATTCCTAATAAATGCTTAATGATCGTTTTTGATAAGAGTTGCTAGTATTTTACGATGTCTTGTATGTGCATGTACAAGCATGGAATGTGCAATATCTTTCCTGGTTTGATTGGTTAATGGTTAATTATATTATTTACACTTGTTATTTTTATTTATTATTATCTATTATACAGAATTATCTCAATATTTTATTATTATTATTATTATTATTATCTCTTATTTATAATTATTTGTTAGGAGATAATGGTCATGTCCATTTGTTATTATCATTTGGAATTTCCCTAACCTGTATAGGACAAATTCATGATCGCCATTATAAAAGTTAAATTTAATAAAAAGGATCATATTTGGTAGCTGACAATACATAGTTTTTATCAGCTGTTAAGCCATCAAAGAATGTCATCTCATTAACAAACAAATTTAAAACTTTGAAAAACTTAAAAATAATTATTACTAGTTTTTTGAATTTTTTTTTTTAAAAAAGATAAAACTAATTCTTTTTTATCTTTCTCAAACTCCTCTCACCCAATCTCTTCTTCTTTTCTCCATTTTTCAATCCATTAGCAACCATAGGTCCAAATTCTCAAATTCTTAATTTTGATTCGGTAATGTTTATTTAAACAAATTTATGAACAACCTCCAGCTTCTCATATCCACATTGACCAAGCCTAATTAAGTAAGGCAAGAAAAAAAAAACCTGATTGCAAGTTAGTCTTAATTCAACGTTACTTAGGCTTGCTTTAATTGCGCTTTAGTCTTAATTCAACGGTACTTAGGCTTGCTTTAATTGTGGTTGTCTTCCATCAAAATCCAAGGGAATTTTTTTTTGTTACACGTAAAATACAATATAAGTCTACAGTGCAGGAATATGGTATAATCAATTGAAGCAATACACAAATATTGACAATTTCCTTCACAAAATGTTGTTCTTCTCAAATATATTTCTTATAACATATGAAGGCTGCGTTAAAATCCCAATTCATTTTTAATGGAAGGAAAATTAAGGTCCCTTGTTTTTGCCTAAGATGAAGGGCCTTCAAGGATAAGATCTATCGAAATATACACATTGTACAACCACTAGAGCCCGCGAATTTCCTGTCTCACAATTGTGACAAATCAAATAACTGTGACTATAAATAATCATAAATATTAAAAAATGGGTAAATTAGTAAGAAAAGTTAAATAAATATTACCTTCAAGAATCAAAATTAAGAATTTAGGGCTTTAGATCTATTGCAAATAATGGACAAAAAAGGGAGACAAGAAAAGGAGATTGAGAGAGAGGGAATTGGAGAGAGATAAAAAAAAAATTTTTTTATGATATATAAATTGAAAGAACAATTATAAAAGAAAAAGAATAACAATAAAAAAAAGTATTTAGAGAAAGCAAGAAGATTTTATTCAAGTGTGTATTTACAAATGAAATGAATAGCCCATTTATAGATTAATAACCCTTTATCTATATAGAATTTATAAAATAAAGATAATACTAAGAAATTAGATAGACGGATTAAATCCTAATCTTAATCTAATGTAATCTACATCAAAATCTACAAAATGGATAATCACACATATATTCATAACACTCCCCTTGAATATCCATTGTATTAAGAATATGCCTCGTTAAAACTTTACTAAAAAAAATATTTAATGAAAAAAAATACGAGTGAAGGAAAAAAAGTACATAAATCAAGAATAGGCTATTGAAATATTGCCTTATTAGAAACCTTATCAAGAAAAACCTAATGGAAAAACCTTGATGAATGAAAAGACTATAATGCATATTTTACTCCTCTTAATAACTGCATTATTTAAGATCTTTAAAACGATGCATTCCAATATTTTGTACCAACTTTTCAAATATTACAGTAAGAAAGACTTTAGTCAATAAATTTGCTAGATTGTCATTTGACCGAATTTGTTAAACACTAATATTACATTTTTCTTGGATATCATGACTGACGAAGAATTTTGACGAAATATGTTTTGTTTTATTGCCTTTAATGTATTCTCCGTTTAACTATGCTGTGCAAGTGGTATTATCCTCATATAATGTTGTTGGAATTTCCTTATTAGTTAACAAGCCACACGTTTCTTAAATATGTTGAGTTACAAATTTTAACCAAACACATTCACGACTTGCCTCATGAATTACTAATATTTTTGCAAAGTTAGAAGCAGTAACAAATATAGTTTATTTTACAAAACACTATGAAATAGTCATACCTCCACATATGAAATAGTCATTACTCCAACAACATCATAATAAGAAATTCATGTCATTATAGTTTGGAAAACTCAACCAACAATCAAAATTATATTAAAACATAATTCATTCAAACTTATCCAACATTTACTTAAGTTTAAATAACATCACTTCATGAAAGGTTAAGGTTTCACAACAATACATAGCAAAAATTTAAAATTTTTTCTTAAGCAAAATCATACTTTGATTATTTCATATAGATAAACCTTATTTAAGGAAGAGACAATCAGAACATTCTTTAACTAAAAGAAACCAAAACATAACAAGAACACCAAAGAAGTGCACCAGGTATTTGTGGTTAAGTGCGATTCACATGGTTTCTTCTTCTTAATTAGTCAATAGAGTTTCAATCAATCATGGTTTAAACCACAATCAATGGATAATTATGTATGATTTGAACTCAAGAAAAGAAGAAAGTAGTAGCCTAATTGGTTGAGAGAAGAGATTGGTGGACGCGGCTTTGAAAAGCCAAAAAATTAATTCTCAAGGTTTTCAAATCTTTTCATAATTTCCTTTAAAATCGTCTTAGGATTTTGTGGATGATTTCTAGTAGTTTTGTAGTGCCAATCATAACCCTCAATTTATGACATAATCCTTATATTTATAGGCAATTGAATTAATCCTAAACCTTGTAAGATTTTGCATAACTTTATGCTTGCTGTAAAATTGCCTAAGACTAATTTTAAACTATTCAATTTATCCCAAAAGTTCTCAACGTTTTTTAATTAGGTCCAACTTAACTAACCTGTTTTCACATTCTCAATTGACATTCTTTAATGTTTGTGATGCATTAGTTTCTTAACATGTTGACAATGTATATAAGTTATAATCCAAGTCAAACTAAGATGAATCAAACTCCTTTCCATTCATCATTACCCAATTGATTAGTTCATATGTATAATTAAATATTGACATCTAATAATGTATCATGACTATTCAAGTATTAAAAACAGTTAAACAAGCTCTTAACTTGTTTGTAATTGTTATAGTTAAATAAAACCTAATTATTGAAACCTTTAGGTCAACTTTATAAATTGATTCAATAGCTATCCTTTAACGAAATAATTTTATTTGATAACTGTGACAGGGAGTGAGTTAGTTTAAGTTAAATCCTAACTTATGTAAACCTTTAGGTCAAATTCATTGTTATATAAAAAATTTTATTTAGAATTTCAAAATTTAAAGTTAAATGCCAATTATTTAGGTATAGTGCATAGCATTTAATTTCTTCTATAGTGTTGGAAAGCTTGATAATTAATTTGTTTGGTAAGTAGGAAAATTTTAGACATTTTTGTGTGTTTAAATAAGGATAGGATATCCACATAGGCATCTACATAAACTCTTTTTTGTAGGTGTCTTTATGCCTTCCTACATAATATTATATATATTTTTAATATTTTTTTGTGAAAAGCTTTTTGGGGTAAACAGGATTGCTCCAATGGTGGGATTAAGAGGTGGATGTGCTGTTTGTGTTGTCCTGTTAGCTATACACATACTATATAGCTAACATATATTCCTATTAAGTGCAAAACAAAAGAATATCTCTTTTTTCTCTCCCCTCCTCCTTCCCGATGGATAGTCTGAAGAAAAGCTGATGACACAGTGCAACTCCCAATGAAGTCAAAGAAACCATGTCCGCATGCAGACTGAGAGCTGAGACCCATGAGTTCTCAACAAATTTCGGACTCAGCTAATTAATCTAAAATTATTTTGATCGGTGTGTCCCTGCGTTTCACGTTATTCAAACAACTTTCTAAAATGTTCCACGCATAAAATATGCTTGCCATGTTTTGGCACTAAGGAAAGATAAGGGGGAGTTAAAGCTTGTATTTCTTTTTCTTTTTTTTTTTAAATTTATTTTCTTGATATTGAGCTTGAATCTGCAAATTTGAATCATATTTACCATATTCTTTATTCCAATGCCGTAAACTCAAAAAAAAAAAAATTCAAATCAATCTATTTAGGTATAATAGTTTAAAAGGTAAACTGAATTATTTAAAAAAAATTTAAATAACTAATTTTTTATTTTTTTAATACGTTCAAGTCAGTTTTTATATTTTTATTTTAAATTAAGCAAGTTCTTATAAATAAAGGTTAACTAATTGCTATTAATAAAAAATGACATTTCTCTTTTTTAAGCCATGCAATATTAATATGAAGCTGACGTATGATCTGAAAATACCACGTAATCATGTCATAATATCACATCATTATCTACTATAATATGTTAACATACCATGTATCATATGATATAAAAAGATAAATGACTTTTGGCTACTAATAATTAGTCACAATTAGTTAGAAAGATTTTATTTAATACAAAATAAAAATATAAATACTTAATTGAACCTCATAAAAGAAAAAATGATATATGAATTTGATATATAGTTTGTCTATTGCTATCCACAATTCTTGTTTAACAATTTGTGATAGTTGGGCTACTATTAGACGAGAGGAAGCTCTTATTGGATAGTCTTCCCCTCCAATAGATTGGATCTCTGTGAATTTGGATGGTGCATATCGATGATCAACTAATCAAGCGATTGTAGGTAGTGTCTTTAGAAATTCAGCAAGAGAAAGGCAAGGTGGATATGCAGTTCGGCTTGGAAAGTGCACGACTTTTCAAGCTAAACATTGGGGAGTTTATAGGGGGTTATGTCGTGCATGGGACATGGGTTACCAAAAGATTGATTTACAAGTTAATAACCAGCTTGTTGCACAGGCCATTACCTTAACTGAACTCACCCATGTTATAATTCAGATCTAATTAATGCAATTCATAGCTTACTCTAGCGGCAATGGGAAGTTTTTATATGCCATGGTTATAGAAAACAGAATGGATTAGCCAACTTCATGCTTGATACGAGGTTTTCTCTGGATGAAGTTTTTTTCTTTTATTATAATCCATTAGTTGAAGTTATGGAACATTTGATGTATGACTTGGTGGAACGTGTTTTTCTCAAATGATTAGAATGTAATATTTTTTATTCTAAAATAATTTATTTAAATTTTATAAATAATTTAAAATTCTTTTAAATATTATACCATACTACGACCATCTAAAAGACCTCCGCTTTCATGTTTTCACAAGACCTCACGCTGATGCCTGCCCTATCACCCAAAGCTCGAGAATTAAGGTTGCGTACGACGAGGATTTGTGTCCCTTGTTGGCTTCTTCACCCTTGATTAACTGAGTTCATACCTACTTCAAAAGATTTTGAAAAAAAAAAAAAGGGCCAAGAAAGATAGAGACCTTCTAGATATCTGTAATTACCAATTAATGGATTGCTAAATGTTGACCCTTTCGTGTTCCAAGACACTAAATTTTTTTTGATAAATTTGACTATTCTGCAAATATATAGAGAGATAAATAAAATAATTGATTGTGGTGCTCAAGATTTCTTCCGTGCACTGTAGGCTTAGCTTGAATCGAAGCGGACCTTAATATGTGGTCAGCATTTACATGGATCACATTTATAAGTGATTGTTCGGTAAAAAAAATTATAGTACTTAAAAAGAGTTTTTGAATCATCTAAAAAGTTGTAAAATTTTTTTTATTTTTTACTGTATTCAATCAATTCGCTATATTTTTATTTTGAGTTAAATAGATTTAAATAATTAAAGATTAATTAATTATTATGAATTAAAATGTTTTTTATTGTTTTATATTTTCGTGAAGTTGGTATGAAAAATAAAAGTGTCATATGCTTATATTATTATGTCTTATCATCATTTATTACTTTATGTTATTATGTCACGTAAATAAAATGATAAATAATAATTTAATTAACAGCCATCAAGTAAGAATTAATTAAAAATACTAATTTGGTGTAAAATAAAAACATGAATACTTAATAGAATATAATAAAATAATACATACTTATTTGAATATTTTTAAATAATTAAACAAAATTTTTAGATGTTAATACCGTAATAGAAAAAAAATGACCTGATACCCCCTTGGCTTCTCTATTAAAATAACATGAGTTCAACATTCAAAACATTATTATCGATATTCATACCTCTACCAAAATAAGAAAAATTTACCGTGACACGTCTGAAACCTTTGGTTAAAACACAGAAATTGGTGGCCGAACCGACTTGTTAATAAATTTTGGAAAATTTATTGTCAACATTGACGTCTTAGACTATCTGTCCGTGTGTCCAATCGCCATCCAATTCTCAATTCTAAGAGATTCACACAATCTAAAATGTAAGGATTATTAAGCATTTTTCTAATTTGGAATATGTACTCAGAGAGTCCATTCAGTGCTTTGACCGGAGACGCACGTGTTTTTGTAAAAGACAAGTTGAGGTGAGGGCATGCATCGACTTTGGGGGATGTTATGCTAAAAGTGACTTGAGATGGGACTCATGTTGTGCAGTCCATCACGTGATTCACGTTTAACATTTGGTCCAACAGCAGAGTAGGTACTTGAACTAATAAATGAAAGATTAATCTCTTTCGGCACCAACTCTTGTCCACGTATTCTAATTTTTGGTGTTGATGCCTTACTATAATAATAAAAGAGATAAATGAGGAGATATGTGGGAAATTATTTATCCCCTACTATGTGACAAAGTTATTCCGTAGTTGGAGTCTTGAAAAGACATGTAACAACTTTTTATTAGTTTTAGGATTATATTGTGGTAGTTATTTTGTATTTAAATTGGCTTTATAAGCATACAAATTTGTATGTTCGTAATGTTCTTTCATCAAAATGAATGAAAATTCCTTATCTTTTTAATATTATTTTATAGTAACTTTTCTGCTTTTCCTTTTGGAGTAATGGTAACTTCAATTTTTTAGGAGTAGTTTTAATCTAGTTTGAACTTTGAACAGCACCACACATTGCTAGTGCGTAGTATTAGGAGGCAAAACCTTTGGGAATAAATTTTTTTTTTCTTCCTCTGATTTGCTAGTTTCTGTAATGTTAAATTTTAATTTTTAAACAAAGAACAACAATTTTTTATTCAAAATAAAAGTTAAGAATTTACCACCAGAAGATTGTAAATTAAAGATGAAAAATACTTTACAAATGATTCAAATATCTCATCTTCAAAATATTTAATGTTGCATTTTTCTCAAGAGCTTTAAATTTTGTTGTCATATAATGCTGTTGGCCAACTAAGTATCAACTCGTGCCTAGTTAAATAAGATATGTGGAAAACCTTAAAAAATAATATGTGTGAGATCCTCAGGGATTTTTCTCTACAATTATCATCCCAAATCCATGTCATTTTATAACTAATATTTTATTTCAAAATTCTCTTAATGTAATTTTATTTTAGTTTAGTTTCTCAAAACTTTATATACGCATTAATTGCAATAATATTCATCAAAATATTACAACTGACTTTTGTAGAGAAAAGAATTATAAATGAGGTCCATTTCATTATAATATTTATTAATCAGTTCTTTCATTGTACCACATTCCTCATGGGTATTATAAATAAATAATTTCCTCTGCCACATCCAACTTTATGTAATATCAGTTTGTGATTTTTATTCTTGTTAGCCTTTGAAAAATATTTTCTTCAAAAAAAATTTATATATATATATGATATTAATATAAATAATATGATTCTAAAACAATTTTTAACAAAAATATTGATAAAATTTCTTGAGTCCAACAATCTTATTAAAATTATTTGAATATCGTTTTTAGATAGCGAATGATGAATCCTTTATCAAACATCCAATATAATTTTTTTAGCATCTACACAAATCAATGCTACATAAATCAATGTAGTAGTATATAACCTTAAAATTTAGCACCACCTATTTACAATGTTAAAGTCATATAAGTACTAAATAAAATATATTGACCTTTTAAGTCCAAGGACAATTAGTAAAATATAGTAGAGCCACCCTTTAAATTATTGACAGTGATAAACTTATATATTTCCCTTTTGTTGGATCTTGTTGGATGTATATATCTCATACATTATACCCATTTGTTTGTTATAAGGGCGCTACCTCAATGGTGGAATTAAGCCATTCTATCTTTTGTTAGAGGTATAATAATTGTAGGCTTTAAACATTTTGACACATTTATAGCCTAAAACAAATTTGGTAATTAAGGAAATAAAGTAGTATAACTCCTCACTCAATAGTGTGTCAACCATCAGCATAGCTTTTCAACAATGTCACAAAATAATTAATTTATGATTATATATATTATAAATAAATAAGTAGCCATCAAAATATAGCATATGTAAATAATAATTAATATAAAAATTTATTTATCTAATAAAGAAATGATAAAATTGATTTTGAAGGGAACATGTCTAATTATAATTTTTCACTTGGACTTAAAACCAATCATACACATATTTCATACACATTAATTCTACATGCTTCTTAAACATCTTTTGAGACAATGATTTAGTCAATGGATCTACCACATTTTTGACTAAAGTAGTCTTTGCTATTATGACATCATCTCTATGTATAATATTACGAATTAATTGGAATTTATGCTTTATATGTTTTATTTTTCTAGTGAGTTGTTGACTCCACAGCATGTGCTACTACTCCATTATTATTGTCACGACCAGAAACCTCCCTCGGGCCAATGATAATCGCCGCGACGTCCCGATTGACACTCATTATCCGGAATGCCAATCGGAACCCCGAAAGGCTTACATATCAGTTTCTTTCCTTTCCTGTGAGCAATCGTTGTTAAATATCAAGTTTTTAGAGAATATACACTATTTTAGATCAAAAATAATCAAAATAAAATTTTCGCCACACAGGGGTATTTTGATCATTTTTTTTCAAAAATTTCGAAATTGGCTAAAACGTAATATATAAGTACAAAACACATAATTCATATTCAAAATGAGTTTAAAAGTCTAAAATCTTCATTTAAAACAAAATTACGGTTATTTGAATATAATAAGAAAATAAAAGAAATATTAATAGAAATATTCTATTTTCTTATAAAACAATATTTATAGAGTTATACGTGAATAATTTTTATAGCGTAAAAGCTAAATAAATTTATACATACTGAAATACAGTAAGCCAAAATATTTAATTTAATTTACAATAACAAGAGGGCCCCCGAATAAACAAAAGTAAAGAGGACTGTGAACCTACGGTTTGGAAAATGCAGATCCAATGGTAGTCCTCGATGAGATCAGCTATCTACAGTCTATACTGAACCTGAAATGGGTGGAAAGGAGTTGGGTGAGATTTTGCAATCCCAATGAGTAAACAGACATTATCATAAATATCTAAAGGCGAGTAAAATGGAGGCAAGTTTAAACAACAAATTTCAACCCATTTCATAATGTTTTCAATTTATTTCTTAAACCATAAAATATTTGTAATTTACCAAAACAGTTGTTAAGGCTTATGTCTTTTATTAAAACAAGGCTCAAGCCAAAACTAATCCTCGGGGATACCTTGGCCGAGGCATCTAACCGAGTCCGCCAAGGGTGTTAAAATATTCACACGTGAAACACATTTTTATTTTTAAAACCAGCCGTTCCTTGGCGTTGGCCGAGTTACACATTCACGTGGGGGTTCGACGTGAAGTGAGCTCTAATACTACCCCGGGAGTTACCCTCCTCGCCTCTACAACCGGAGTAACTATATAACTGGGTTTACCGTGCCCCTCTAATAGGCAGTCCACGGAAACCCGTCACTGCAGTGACTAACCCACCAATTTTAATAAAATTTCGACAGTATAACGTGGCTTTTATTTATTTATCCAGCCTGCATAGTAAAACAACTTACATAAATTTCCCAATGCATTCACAAAATATAGCCACATATACTCATTTCTCATAAGCCATTCCTAGGAAAATATATATTTTTCAAGTCAATTTGTAGCCTCCAATTACTCAATTTCATAATCAATACAATATATTTTTATTTGTCACATTTATTCCTAAAACATCAAAAATCCCGTTTTAATCTCGTTCTCATTTCATAAAATACATAAAGGGCATTTAAAATAAACTCTAGATAATTTACAATAATAATAAGTTTACTCACCGTTTGTACAAACTAAAAGCTTTCTAAGCGCCCCGATCACTACTCGTCGGGTACGACTTCTTTGCCTTTTCCGGAAGGCTCTCCTCCTAGACACATTACAAAAATTTACACAATTCATCACATTGATGCTAAATCACTATATAATTAACTTAAATCCTATACTAATGCATGGTATGAAATGCAATAGCCTAAAACGGCTTAAACGCGGTATTAACCTATTTTTGGCACTTTGCCCGATAAATTGCTAACGCGCTCCATTTTAGCTCTAAATCATCCCATTCTCTCTCCAACATTTCTAACCATTAAATATCAGCCAATAACCTTCTAAAAACAACAAAATCAGCTCACTCCCTTCCTTGGAAAATTCGGCCAAAAATGGGACATTAACTCGGTTAATTTTCTACTTTGTTTTTCTATCACGTTTAATCGTTTTTCATCATTTTCTCTTCATTTCCCTTAGAATAAAATCAATTCATCATCATTGTACAGCATTGAGCATCCAGCCAAGAGTGGGTATTGTGAAAATTTAATGATTTCTTGCCCAATTTAATTTCTAAACACATTTAACTAACTAAAACTATCAATTTAACTAAAAATCAAAACCTAAAAATTTCAATTTCTCTCCCCTAGAATTTCGTCCAGCCCTTGATATCACTTTTTGATCTCTCTCCTCAAGCATGCTAAATGGAAATAAAGGCATAGGAAAGGTAGAAATCAAGCTAAAATCGAAAAATCTTACCGTTAGACGCGTAAACGGTCGAAAACCGCGAATTTCCCTTTGAATTTTCTTGTTTCTCTTTGGTTTTTCTTTTTTTCTTCCTTTCCTCTCTATTTCCTCTCTTGTTCTTCCTTATGGCCGGCCAGCACTCAAAATTTGGGTTTAAATGGGCTGACTTTTCATTAAAATAATATTATTTCATTAAAAAAATGCCACGTGTCACTTTCCCATTGGCCCATTTTTAAAATTTCATCCATTTGTTTCCAAATTTTCACCATACACTTGTCTCATATATTCATAGCTTAGATAAAATTCTCAGACTTATCCAAAGTCTCGGTGGAGTAATTTTTGAAATTTACACTTTTGCCCCCGTAAAAGTGAAAAATTACATTTTTGCCCAAAAAACTGAAAAATTGCCCATAGACATATTTTTCATCCCTTATACTCATACCATTCTCAAATTTGTCAAATTTGATCTAAATTCTCTCAAAATCTCAAATTTTGTCCGCGAGTGGTAAAATTACGATTTTACCCCTACACTCCAAAAATCACCAGAATTAAACTTTTTCACTTCCTATCATTAAATTATACTCCAAATAGTTAATCTTGATAAAAAATTTCACTCCTTGATCAAATTATTATCTTAGGTGGCAAAATGACGACTTTTGCCCCTAAACATCAAAATTTTCAATTTTACCCCTAATGAACCCTCGAACTCCAAACAATAATTTTTAGTCATTCCTTGATTATAAAATATTAAATTTCATCCTACAATTCTTATTTGAACTAGTTCGAGGTTAAATCAATTTAAGTGTACCGTTAGGTACAATATCGAGTTTCGTCTATTCTTAGGTGCTTTTCCTAGCATAATAACATGATACTCAGTGCATGTATGTCATGACATGTATTTATAGGGTCGGGTTTTACAACTCTACCTCCCTAAAAATAAAATTTTTACCTCAAAATTTCACTTACCAGATTCGACAAATAGATACGAGTATTGGTTTCTCATCTGATGCTCTACTTCCCATGTCATTTCCTCCATTCGAGCACTTTTCCACAAAACTTTGACCATTGAAATACTCTTGTTCCTCAGTACTCGATCCTTTTGATCCAAGATACTCACAAGTTGCACCTCGAACTTCAAATCATCATGCAACTCGATCGGAGGTGCTTCGAGGATGTGAGAGGGATCTGGTACATATTTCTTAAGCATGGAGACATGGAAAACGTTGTGGATCCGATCTAACTCTGGAGGTAATTCTAACCGATAAGCCACTGGTCTAATCCTTTCAATGATTCGGAATGGTCCAATATATCTCGGGTTGAGCTTTCCCCTCTTCACAAATCGAATCACACCTTTCATTATCCAATAAAACACCATAATTTATCATGATAGTATAATCAATAAGATTTAATACTTCAAAGTATTCAAATTATTACCTTTCCAAGGAGAAACCTTAAGAAAAACTTTATCATCGATCTCAAACTCCAAGTCTTTTCTCCGTTTATCTGCATAGCTCTTCTGCCTATCTTGGGCTGCCTTTAGCCTCTCTTGTATAACCTTGATCTTGTCATTGGTTAGATCGATCAATTCCACACTCACTAACTTCCTTTCACCTACTTCATCCCAACAGAGCGGAGTTCGACACTTCCTTCCATACAAAGCCTCGTATGGTGCCATCCCAATACTAGACTGAAAACTGTTATTATACGTGAATTCCACCAATGGCAAATGTCTGTCCCAACTCCAAATAAAATCAATGACATAAGCCCGTAACATATCCTCCAAGGTCTGAATGGTCATTTCGGATTGACCATCTGTCTGTGGGTGAAAAGCAGTACTAAATCTCAACTTAGTTTCAAGAGCTTCCTGAAATTTTGGCCAAAATCGAGAAGTAAATCGAGGGTCTCGATCTGACACAATAGAAACTAGAACTCCGTGTAATCTCACAATCTCATCTATATAAAGTTTCGCCAGCTTTTCAATAGAATACGTGCTATGGATAGCCAAGAAATGAGCGAACTTAGTCAGTCTATCTACAATCACCCAAATAGCATCCTTTCCACTTTGTGTTCGCAGCAAACCCAATGCAAAGTCCATAGTCACGTGTTCCCACTTCCATTTAGGAATCGGTAAAGGTTGAAGAGTACTTGACGATTTTTGATGCTCTGCCTTGATCTGTTGGCATGTGAGACATTTCGCTACAAACTCTGCTATGTCTCGTTTCATACCCGACCACCAATAACTTTCTTTAATAGTCCAATACATTTTGGTGCTTTCAAGATGTAAAGCATAGGCGGAAGAATGAGCTTCCTCCAAAATAGCTCGTCTCAACTGATCATCCTTAGGGACACAAATTCGGTCTCTAAGCATCAAAGTACCATCATCGCTGAGTCTAAACTCACTAGTTTCTCCATCTTGCAGCTTTTGAACTTCCTGTTTCAACCAATCATCAGATTTCTGCAATTCTCTGATCTGATTCAACAATGAAGGTCTCACAATGAAACTAGCAAGTAGGGTTCCATCCTCACCATTATTCAACTGGATCCCTAGAGATTTCATCTCAAGTAACATCGAAAAATAAAAACTCCGAAGTGTTGCTAACGACGATGAGGATTTACGACTTAAGGCATCCGCTACCACATTTGCCTTTCCCCGATGATAATCAATCACCAAGTCGTAATCCTTAATCAACTCCAACCATCGTCTCTGTCTCAAATTAAGCTCTTTCTAGGTGAGCAAATATTTCAAGCTTTTATGATCAGTAAAAATTCGACAACGCTCACCATATAAATAATATCTCCAAATCTTCAATGAAAAGACTACTGCTGCTAACTCCAAGTCATGAGTAGGGTAATTCGTCTCGTGCTTCTTCAACTGTCGGGAAGCATAAGCTATTACTTTTTCATCCTGCATCAATACGCACCCTAATCCCAACTTAGATGCATCACTGTATACCACAAATTCTTTTCCATTAACAGGAAGTGTTAAGATAGGAGCGGAGGTTAACCGGTTTTTTAGCTCCTGAAATCGATTTTCACAAACATCATCCCACTCATACTTAACTCCTTTATGAGTCAAATGAGTCAGAGGAGCTGCTATCAAAGAAAATCCCTAAACAAATCTCCGATAATAACCAGTTAAGCCAAGGAAACTACAAATTTTAGTTACCGTTCTCGGTTGCTCCCATTGCAAGATTGCCTCAATCTTCTTGGGATCGACATAAATTCCAGCTCCAGACACCACATGTCCCAAGAAAACCACTTCCTTCAATCAGAATTCACATTTAGAGAACTTGGCATAAAGTTGTCTCTCACGCAAAGTTTGCAACACAATGCGCAAATGGACAACATGTTCATCATCATTCTTCGAATAAACCAGGATATCATCTATGAATACTATCACAAACTTATCCAAGTATGGATGGAACACCCTGTTCATAAGATCCATAAAAACTGCCGGGGCATTAGTCAAACCAAACGACATCATCAGAAACTCATAATGCCCATAACGCGTCCTGAAGGCAGTCTTGGGTACATCCTGCTCCTTAATCCTCAACTGATAGTACCCAGATCTCAAATCAATCTTAGAGAATCCCATAGCGCCTCGTAATTGATCAAAAAGATTATTTATCCGAGGTAAAAGATATTTATTCTTGATGGTCACTCGTTTCAGTTGACGGTAATCAATACACAATCGAAGAGTGCCATCCTTCTTCTTGACAAATAGGACTGGTGCTCCCCAAAGAGAAATGCTAGGGCGAATGAAACCTTTATCCACTAAATCTTGCAACTGGACTTTCAGTTCCTTCAACTCTGCCGGAGCCATTCTATATGGAGGGATAGAAATAGGTGCGGTACCCGGAAGTAAATCAATAGGGAACTCAAGCTCTCGATCAGGAGGCAGTCTCGGTAAATCATCAGGAAATACATCAGGAAACTCACTTACTATTGGGACATCCTCTAACTTAGGTTCCCCATTTGAAGTATCAATCACGTATGCCAAATAAGTCGGATACCCTTTCTGCACTAATTTCAAAGCTTTGATGGCCAAGATTACACAAGACGGTAATACTCGACGTTCCCCTACAAACACAATCTCTGCTCCCTCTGAATTTCAAAGAACAACTTCCTTTCGAAAACAATCCACATACGCCTGATGTGCAGTTAACCAGTCCATACCCAATATTAGATCAAAATCCAAGATCTCTAGAGGAATTAAGTCACCCCTAAATTCTTCCTCGCCTACCCTTACCCCACAATCTCTATAACAACTGTTTCTAACTAGCTTTTCTCCTAAAGGGGTGTGAATTACAATTTTTTCCTCTAATGGTGACAAGTTTCTATCAGCAATCGATGCAAATGTGGTGCTCACATAAGACCTATCTGAGCCAGAATCTATCAAAACATAAACATCTTTATCAAATAAAGACATAGTACCTGTCACTGCTCCAGGTTGGACCCGTGCCTCATCTTCCGTCACAGCGAAAACTCTTGTCGAGGTATGAGTCTGTGGTCTCGAAGGTGGATGTGCCGGGGTATTACTCTCCACATCGAACCGTATGGCCACTCCCTGTCTCGATGGCAACCCAGAAGAATCTCTCATTTGCATATCAATGTGAGCTGGTGAAGATGATGCAACTATCGTGGCTCGTTCTAACCGTGGGCAATTACTCCTAATATGACTCGTCTGTCCACATTGGAAACATCTTGTTGGCCCTCTACATAGCCCACTATGATAATTCTCACAATTTTTGCATCGGTCAGAACCTCCGAAACTCTTCCCAAAACCAGTCATAGTAGATCTGCTAAACCTCGAAGGTCTCTGTTGTGATGGTGGAAATGGAGGTCGAGGAGATGTCACGAAAACAGAAGTAGTACTCCCTGAAATCGCTGAGTCCTTGCCTCTTTTTACTGGCTGACTAGAAGACATACCAGGATTCCTCCTTTTTGCAAACTCAGTCCGAATCCTCCTATTCTCAGTCGCGAGCTTCTCAGCCCGTAAAGCCATCTGTACCACCTCCTTATGCGGCTCCCTACCAGTCACTGTCATCCGCTCTCTAATCTCATTACGGAGCCCTTCCTCGAAATAACTGGCCTGATCCTGCTCAGATTTCACCAGATCCGGCACATATAACATCAACTCGTTAAAACGAGTCTCGTACTCCTCTACAGTTAGATTCCCCTGTTTCAAACTCAAAAATTCTCTCTTCTTTTCTTTCTGATGAAAATAAGTGAAATACTGACCATCGAATTCCCTGAGAAAATCGGACCACGTCTGAGGAGTAGTGGAACGGGACTTCACTGAATTCCACCAAGTACGAGCCCTCTTCTCTAATAATCTCGTAGCCACCATCAGCTTCATGTCGTCGTCTAATCTCATATCAGAGAGAGTCTCTGAAACCTGATTAATCCAGTCCTTTGCCACAGTGGCATCCAACTCACCCGTGAAAGACACACAACCGAGCTGTCTAGCCTCCTTTAGCTTCTTGGAAATGGATACATCTTGTACCGGTGGTGGAACTAAAGGAGTAACTGGTGGTACTATAGGTGGAACTTGACCAGTCGGAGCTCCACCAGCCATTGCGGTAAAGAAAGCTGCCAATGCCTGTGCTGCCTCAGTAGGCATGGTGGGAATACCCGTAGGTGGCGGAGGAGGTGGAGGATGTGGAGGACTATCGGCCTGCTCAGCAGTAGGTGCTGCCCGAATGGTAGACGCAGCCGATTCTTCCCCTACTGCATCTAGCTGACGACGTTGGGAACGACCTTTTCCCCTCCCAACCGATCTAGTGAGAGGTGGGCGTCCGCGTCGAGGAGGCATAATAATCTATAAGAGAAAACGAGCAAGCTTAGGGAACCTTAGGCTCTATATGAAAATGCATGCATTCTATTCAACCTAACTTAACTTAATCCGGGGCCACACTGATATTGTAATTTTTTAAAACCACTTTAAAACCAAAAACTCTTATCTTTAAAACCAAAAGCTCTGATACCAATAGAATTGTCACGACCCGGAACCTCCCTCAGGCCCATGACAATCGCCGCGACGTCCCGATTGACACTCATTATCCGGAATGCCAACCGGAACCCCGCAAGGCTTACATATCAGTTTCTTTCCTTTCCTGTGAGCAATCATTGTTAAATATCGAGTTTTTAGAGAATATATACTATTTTAGATCAAAAACAATCAAAATAAAATTTTCGCCACACAGGGGTATTTTGGTCATTTTTTTCTCAAAAATTTCGAAACTGGCTAAAACGTAATATACAAGTACAAAACACATAATTCATATTCAAAATGAGTTTAAAAGTCTAAAATCTTCATTTAAAACGAAATTACGGTTATTTGAATATAATAAGAAAATAAAAGAAATATTAAGGAAAATATTCTATTTTCTTATAAAACAATATTTATAGAGTTATACGTGAATAATTTTTATAGCGTAAAAGCTAAATAAATTTATACATACTGAAATACAGTAAGCCAAAATATTTAATTTAATTTACAATAACAAGAGGGCCCCCGAATAAACAAAAGTAAAGAGGACTGTGAACCTACGGTTTGGAAAATGCAGATCCAATGGTAGTCCTCGATGAGATCAGCTATCTACAGTCTATACTGAACCTGAAATGGGTGGAAAGGAGTTGGGTGAGATTTTGCAATCCCAATGAGTAAACAGACATTATCATAAATATCTAAAGGCGAGTAAAATGGAGGCAAGTTTAAACAACAAATTTCAACCCATTTCATAATGTTTTCAATTTATTTCTTAAACCATAAAATATTTGTAATTTACCAAAACAGTTGTTAAGGCTTATGTCTTTTATTAAAACAAGGCTCAAGCCAAAACTAATCCTCGGGGATACCTTGGCCGAGGCATCTAACCGAGTCCGCCAAGGGTGTTAAAATATTCACACGTGAAACACATTTTTATTTTTAAAACCAGCCGTTCCTTGGCGTTGGCCGAGTTACACATTCACGTGGGGGTTCGACGTGAAGTGAGCTCTAATACTACCCCAGGAGTTACCCTCCTCGCCTCTACAACCGGAGTAACTATATAACTGGGTTTACCGTGCCCCTCTAATAGGCAGTCCACGGAAACCCGTCACTGCAGTGACTAACCCACCAATTTTAATAAAATTTCGACAGTATAACGTGGCTTTTATTTATTTATCCAGCCTGCATAGTAAAACAACTTACATAAATTTCCCAATGCATTCACAAAATATAGCCACATATACTCATTTCTCATAAGCCATTCCTAGGAAAATATATATTTTTCAAGTCAATTTGTAGCCTCCAATTACTCAATTTCATAATCAATACAATATATTTTTATTTGTCACATTTATTCCTAAAACATCAAAAATCCCGTTTTAATCTCGTTTTCATTTCATAAAATACATAAAGGGCATTTAAAAATAAACTCTAGATAATTTACAATAATAATAAGTTTACTCACCGTTTGTACAAACTAAAAGCTTTCTAAGCGCCCCGATCACTACTCGTCGGGTACGACTTCTTTGCCTTTTCCGGAAGGCTCTCCTCCTAGACACATTACAAAAATTTACACAATTCATCACATTGATGCTAAATCACTATATAATTAACTTAAATCCTATACTAATGCATGGTATGAAATGCAATAGCCTAAAACGGCTTAAACGCGGTATTAACCTATTTTTGGCACTTTGCCCGATAAATTGCTAACGCGCTCCATTTTAGCTCTAAATCATCCCATTCTCTCTCCAACATTTCTAACCATTAAATATCAGCCAATAACCTTCTAAAAACAACAAAATCAGCTCACTCCCTTCCTTGGAAAATTCGGCCAAAAATGGGACATTAACTCGGTTAATTTTCTACTTTGTTTTTCTATCACGTTTAATCGTTTTTCATCATTTTCTCTTCATTTTCCTTAGAATAAAATCAATTCATCATCATTGTACAGCATTGAGCATCCAGCCAAGAGTGGGTATTGTGAAAATTTAATGATTTCTTGCCCAATTTAATTTCTAAACACATTTAACTAACTAAAACTATCAATTTAACTAAAAATCAAAACCTAAAAATTTCAATTTCTCTCCCCTAGAATTTCGTCCAGCCCTTGATATCACTTTTTGATCTCTCTCCTCAAGCATGCTAAATGGAAATAAAGGCATAGGAAAGGTAGAAATCAAGCTAAAATCGAAAAATCTTACCGTTAGACGCGTAAACGGTCGAAAACCGCGAATTTCCCTTTGAATTTTCTTGTTTCTCTTTGGTTTTTCTTTTTTTCTTCCTTTCCTCTCTATTTCCTCTCTTGTTCTTCCTTATGGCCGGCCAGCACTTAAAATGGGGTTTAAATGGGCTGACTTTTCATTAAAATAATATTATTTCATTTAAAAAATGCCACGTGTCACTTTCCCATTGGCCCATTTTTAAAATTTCATCCATTTGTTTCCAAATTTTCACCATACACTTGTCCCACATATCCATAGCTTAGATAAAATTCTCAGACTTATCCAAAGTCTCGGTGGAGTAATTTTTGAAATTTGCACTTTTGCCCCCGTAAAAGTGAAAAATTACATTTTTGCCCAAAAAACTGAAAAATTGCCCATAGACATATTTTTCATCCCTTATACTCATACCATTCTCAAATTTGTCAAATTTGATCTAAATTCTCTCAAAATCTCAAATTTTATCCTCGAGTGGTAAACTTACGATTTTGCCCCTACACTCCAAAAATCGCCAGAATTAAACTTTTTCACTTCCTATCATTAAATTATACTCCAAATAGTTAATCTTGATCAAAAATTTCACTCCCTGATCAAATTATTATCTTAGGTGGCAAAATGACGACTTTTACCCCTAAACATCAAAATTTTCAATTTTACCCCTAATGAACCCTCGAACTCTGAAGAATCATTTTTAGTCATTCATTGACTATAAAATATTAAATTTCATCCTACAATTCCTATTTGAACTAGTTCGAGGTTAAATCAATTTAAGTGTGCCGTTAGGTACGATATCGAGTTTCGTCTATTCTTAGGTGCTTTTCCTAGCATAATAACATGCTACTCAGTGCATGTATGTCATGACATGTATTTATAGGGTCGGGTTTTACAATTATTGTAATAAAGAGTAGTGAGAGAATCTATACAGGGTGCAACTCCACACCTTTGCATGAATTTCTAAATCCATATAGCTTTTTTTGCATTTTCAGTTGTAGCAACATGCTTTACTTTAGTTGTGGAATCCTCAATGGTACTTTGCTTGCAACTTCTCCAACTTATTGCTCCCTTTCTTAAAGTGAACACAAACTAAAATGTTGATTTTCTATAAACCACATTTGACTGAAAATCAAAATCTATATATCTTGTCACTACTAAATCTTCTCCGTCAAACACTAAAGAACAATGCTTAATTCAATTCATATGTCTTACTATGTGTTTCGCTATTATCCAATGTTTAGGGATGGATTAGATTGGTATCCACTCATAATGCTAACCAAATAACAAATATCTAATTGAATACATAAAATGGCATGCATGGGACTTCCTATTGTTGATGCATTAGGATAGTTTCTGAGCTTCACTCTTTGCTTTTGAGATATAGGAAATATTCTTTTAAAGTGATGAATTCCTTGTCTAAAGGGTAGAAACCATTTCGTGGAATTATGCATGCTAAACTTGGTTAATATGTTACAAATGTAATTTGTTAGGACAATGCCAACAAGCTCTTCTTTTGGTCTCTAATTTGGTTCCAAGCATATAAAATTCTTCACTGTGAAGCCTTAGATTTTTAATATACATGTAGAATAGCATAATAGTGGTGACGTGGACCAAGGGTAATTTTATCCTTTTACTTAGTGAGCTTAATTAAACCTTTTAAACCAAAAAATTTAACAGTTTATTTTTTTGAGAAATCATTTTATATTATATTAAAACTTATTGGGAAAAAAAAAGGGAAATAAGAAAAAAGATGCGTATTTTTGACAAAAGGAAAAAATTGTAATTTTTACAAAGGTCTTTTTTGACTTTTCCATTTAGTCAAAGCTTTCAAGAGAAGCTTTGTTCTTCCTTTGTCCTTCAAACAGTCCACCCCTTCTTCATTATTTTTTTCTTCCACATTTTCTTTTATCACATTTCTTCTCCTTTTTCCTTCATTCTTCCTCTTTCCTTTTTCATCTTCTCCATCTACACAAACCACCAACTCAACAACCCTATTTATCTTTTTTACTAGCATAACCTAAAGAGAGAGAAAATTTTTTATCTTTTTCTTTGTTTTTCTCTTTATACCACTTTACTTAAATACAAAGTTTTAATCTTGGATCCTTCCATTTCTAAGCAAATCAAGGTAAGATTTTAAGCATCTAAACTTCCAATTTCATGGGTTTTTAATTTAAGATTTTTCCTCTCTAATTTTCAAGTTTTCTCTCTTATAAAGTATTAAGGTTTTTGATTCCAATCTTATATTCAACTCACTAAAGTAAAGAAACTTTAAATTTGAGTTGTTATATCAATGGGTTTATAATTTAGACTACATTTCTAGGTTAAATTTTAGGTTAAGATGACATTTAGTTAGGGTATATTTTATAGGTTTAATAAATTTCAAATTTAGTTTGAATTCAATGTTGATTGTAATTATTTTAGGTGCTGTTGAGCCTCAATGACCCCATATTTAAGAAGCTCTTGGTGGATGGGTAATTGGTGTCAAGAAATTCGTCAAACTTGTGATTTATGAGTGTTGGTCCCTATAATATGTGCTAGAGGGGGGGGGGGGGTGAATAACACAATTTGGCTATTAACAATATTGGAAACTAATTTCCAGAACTTAAGAAAATAAAAACAGAGTATAAGATGCACAACATTTAGAGTGGTTCGGTCCAAGACCTACATCCACTACCTTGATTATCCAACCAAGGATTTTCCCACAAATCCACTAAGAACAGGTGAAATTCACAAGCTTTCACCAAGCTTTACAATGGCTTTTCGCATGCTCAGCCAAAACCTTTTACACTAGTTTTTCACGGGATCAACTAAAACCCAAGGTGATTTTCCAAGGCTCAATCACAACCTACAACAATCAAGCTATCCCAAGCTTGAATAACCTCTTAAAGTGACTTCCTCACTCTAAGAATACAAGAGAAATAATAAAAGAAGGTACCTATGATCACTGGTTGATCTGAGTGGTACAAGATTGAGTGCTAAATACAAATGCAAAGAGTAGGCGTTTAAATGCAAACAAATGCAGTGAAGCTTTTCTGGTTTTTCAACTTTTTATAACTCAAATCTCATTCAAGGCTTCTAAAAACTTGTTTCTAATTGTTAGAAGATCTTTTTATACTTAAATATGCAACTCTGATGGCAATTTGACAGTTTATGACCGTTGAAAACAGTTGAGGATGAGTTCTAGCCGTTAATCTGTCTTGTAGTGCTCTGGTTCAAATTGCAGACAAAGAGCTCTTAGTCGACTAACTTGGTCGACTAAGTTGATTCTGTTTCTGGTTTATAGATCTTGGCAGAGAGCAGTTAGTCGACTGTTTTGATCGACTAAGTTGATTCTGTTTCTTAAACTCTTCAGCGCGTCATTTCTCCAATTTGAAACTTTGATCAACCAACATTCTTCCTTGTTTCACCAATAAGCTTCCTCTTTGTTAGATAGTTATATCTTGTTGATTTTATCCTTTTTTTTCTTTCAAAAATACTCTTTGAAGAGTTAATAAATTAATTTCTTGCACATTCAAGTAAAGGTATTAGACACACATAAATGGGAATGTTTTATTATCATCAAAAACTAATGGAGCCAACAATCTCCCCCTTTTTGATGATGACAAAACATTCCTTGATTAACAGCATAGTGCCTTTTTAATTCTTTTTAGTTTTCTGCATAAAATGAGGATTGTTCCCCCTAAGTATAAGCTCCCCCTTAGTGTGTGCATATTTTGCTTATTTTATTGCAGCCAATTTTATTCTCGTCATATAGAAAATGATATTGTACATTTAGAGTATACATATGTGCAACAATGTAGAGTGATTTGCAACAAGTAAGTATTAGCAAATCATCATTAAACTTTCAACTTTAAGTGTTGACAGATTTTCATCAATGTTCTAGCAATTGTCAACAATTTATTGATTTCAGATTTTGTCTACATCATTCATGTTTCAATTGATATACTATACACACCATCTATATCTATTTACAAATAGAAGTTATTCACAATGCCATAACAAAAATCATTTATCAGCATCAATATCAGCATAGCATTAACAGATTTTGTTCATGATAGTAAAAATACCAAAATTTTAGCAAACTTCAATTTGTAGCAGTTAAGCATCATAGACATCAGCATTCATATTTCACATATAACCACATAAACAAGAAAATTAAAACTGAGTGTTTAAGTGCCACCATGGCACAAATAACAGTTAATAAAAAAGTATTTCGAAATTGCCCTTGGACAGTTTTGCTTCCTATCTCCTATTTTTCTAAGTTCTTGCTCCTAATTTTGCTTTCTTTTCTTTCCTAGGTTCTTGGTTCCTCCACCTTAACATTTTTTTTAATTCCTGCACCCATTTTTTGGTTCCTGCACCCATTCTACTCTTTTTTTTTGTTAGCATCAAAGGAAGGGGCTCCTATTCATTTGATGTGTCAGAGGGTGAGGATTCAGTATCATAGAAAGGGTTTAGGGGAAAAGGAGAAGGCTCTTGGAGAGGTGAATGTTCTGGTGAGGACTTGTCTGAGACAGGGATTGGATTATGAGGAGAAGAAGCTGAAATTAGTATGGATTTCTCTGCCAACCTGGAAGACTTTTTTCTTTTGAGAAAAGTTGTCTTGGTGGCGATAGTCTTTTTGCCTTTGGTTGGTGGTATTGCCTTAGTTGGTGGTGCTGTAGTGGCTTTAGCTTTTTTTTCTTTTGCCTTTACTTTGGTAGCTGATGCAGGGTTCTTCCCTTTTCCTACATCTCCACCATCATTTTGAGTTTCTGTCCTGGCAGTGTCTTTTTCAGCTTGTCCTTCTTTAACCATTTGGTGGAAGACATACATAATGGAAACTTTCTCTGAATTTGGAGGAGAGGCCTGCTGTTTCTCTGTCCCTAAACTAACCACTTTTGTCCCTTGTTCTGAATCATTTTTGCTTTAAGGTTCAGGAAAGGGTGTCTTGGCTGACTGATCATCCCTTTGGTGAGAGTCTTCAGACTACAGAACAGGATGGTAGATTTGTAGGTGGAACCTTTAGCTTGAATGCCAGAATTTCCAACATGAGGAGCAGATTTTTTTGCTAACTTAGCTGAACTTTCAGCACCTTGCTGTGCTGGTGTAGTGCTAGATGTTGCAGAGTTGTCTGCACCCACAGGTTCAGATGGCATGCTTTCTTTCTCCTTTATCTTGTTTTTCCAACTCAGTGATTTTCTCTTCAACTTTCTGTAGCTTTTCTCCTTGGTCAGTCAGCTTACCATCAATCTTCATGAGCAACTTAAAAATTACTTCATTTGAGAATCTAGAAGAGGCTCCTTCAGATTGAGCAGGTAGGCTGTGTTCTTTTCTTGGACCAGTCTTGGAGGTTTTAATAAACCTTTCTCTATCAAGTACATACCCCATTTTAACCAAGCTGCCATAATAAATAGCTTGATATTTTCTTTTTACCAAGTCCATATCATACCTTTTTACCCATATTCCCTTCTTTTGTACAAGGGATGTAATTACATTCCCATACGGCAGGTTAACCTTATCAAGTTTGCAAGCATTTCTCATATTTTCAATCATATATCTTCCCAGATTCAGAGACATTCCATTGAAGGCATGCTCCATCAGCCAGAGGTCTTGGAGGTTGATGTAGCTAAGGCTTCCACTTCTACCCTGTATATTTGCTGCTGTGAAATAGTGTAGAATTCTAATCTGAGAGCTGGTTATTAAACTAGAATTACTCTTTGAGGAATATTTTTCTTTCTTCTCAATGATGATCTCCCACAATGAAGACGGATCATATTTTTCAGGAAGCTCAAGTTCTCCTTCTTTACATTCTATTTTCAGCAGGTTCCCTAAATCTTCAGCAATCACAATAAACTCTTTTCCATTCAGATATACATTCAATCCATCTTCCACATAGTCATCAGAATCTATTAATTCCTTTCCTTTCAAAGCAATACCATAATAGAATTCTTTAACCAGACTTGGACTATAAGACTTATTCTTAAAGGTGATGTAACCTTTTAGTTTCAGTTCATCAAAGTACTTAGATAAACTAGTTTGGATTTCAACATTTTCCTTAAAACTCTTCCAATCAATAAATTTTCCACAAGAGATTGGTGCATTCTCGATATTCTTGAACCTATATTCATGCAACTTATTCCTAAACTTTGAATAAGAAGAACTAGTACCTTTGTGGAGTGAGGGTTTTGTATTTTTCTTCTTCTCAGTTTTTTGCTTCTTTTTTCTTAGTTTCTTGAATATTTCTTTCATTGAACCAGGCATGATTTTGAGTTTCTTCTTCAAACTTTTCATTCCTGTTCCTTCCTTCATTGGCTTTTTCCCTTTCTTCTTCTCTGATATCTCTTTACCCTGAGATGTTTTAGCCATATTGGTTCTAAAAATTTCTGAGGGTTTGAGTCAGCTTCAGAGGCAAATAGGAAGATTTAGGTTTTTGTTTTTAGAGCAACGGGTTTTAGGGGAGAGGAAAGAAGAGGTAGTCAGCAGTTATTACTCAGAAAAACTACTCACCTTCCCTTAAGTACTGCCCTACTTTTATTTCTTCATAATTTTAAATTTCCCTCTAAAACTTTGGTTATTTACCTTTGGCAATATTTCTTCATTTTTTTTGCACTCGGTAAACCTAAATGTTTACTACATTTTACTCTTCTTTCTCTAAACTCACTGAGTCTTATTATTTAAAGCTGTCAGACCATTCTTAGTTGACTAAGAAATCTTTAGTTGATTGAATGTATTCTGTTTTCTATGTGAGAACCAAAGGTTTTCTTACAATTTCTTTACACTAATCATCCCTAAATTTCTTCTAATCTCACAGAATCAATCTTCATTCAGAGGTTTGGTAAAAATGTCTACTAATTGATGTACAATATTCACAAATTTTATCTTGATGTCATTTTTCACTACATGATCTCTAATAAACTGGTGTCTAATTTCAATGTGCTTTGTCTTAGAGTGCTGCACAGGGTTTTTTGATATATTGATTGCACTTGTGTTATCACAGTATATTGGTACATTATGGATAATTATTCCATAGTATTTTAATTGTTGCTTGATCCAAAGAATTTGTGCACAGTAACTTCCTAATGATACATATTCAGCCTCTACTGTAGATAGTGCCATTGAATTTTGCTTCTTGCTGGACCAAGATACAAGCATGCTTCCTAAAAATTGGCATATTCCACTAGTGCTTTTCCTATCAGTTCTGCTGCCAGCAAAGTCGGCATTTGAATATCCAACTAAGCTAAGAGTTGAGTCTCTAGAGTACCATATTCCTAGTCCTTGAGTGTCTATGAGGTATCTAAAAATTCTCTTAATAGCTGTTAGGTGTGTTTCTTTAGGCTGTAACTAAAATTTAGCACACAAGCACACACTAAACTGAATATCTAGTTTACTTGCTATTAAGTAGAGAAGAGAGCCGATCATACCTCTATAGAGCTTTTGATCTACATCCTTACCTTTTTCATCTAAATCGAGTTTGGTGGATGGACTCATTGGTGTGGAAATTGATTTCAGCTTTAGCATATCAAATTTCTTGAGCATATCATGAGTATATCTTTCTTGGTTGATGAAGATTCCTTCCTCACTTTGTTTGATTTGAAGACCAAGGAAGTACTTCAGCTCTCCATTCATGCTCATTTCAAATTCACCCTGGATTTCCTTAGCAAAGTTCTTGCATAAAGCCTCATTAGTTGCACCAAATACAATGTCATCCACATATATTTGCACAACAATTAAATCGTTTAGATATCTTTTTATGAATAATGTAGTATCGATGCTGCCTCTATCATACCCTTTTTTAACTAGAAATTTTGAAAGCCTCTCATACCAAGCTCTAGGAGCTTGTTTCAATCCATACAAGGCTTTATGAAGTTTGAAAACATGATCAGATTTTTCAAAGTCTTCAAAACTAGGTGGTTGTTCTACATGTACTTCCTTTTGAATTAATCCATTTAAGAATGCACTTTTTGTTGGTCCTCTTAATATGTGCTACAGCGGGGGGTGAATAGCACAATTTGGCTCTTGACAAGATGAGGAACTAATTTCAAAACAAGAAAAGTAAAAACAGAGTAGACAATGGACAACAATTTATAGTGGTTCAGTCCAAAACCTACATTCACTACCTTGATTATCCAACCAAGGATTTTTCCAACAATTCACTCAGAATCTGGTGAAATTCACAAGCTTCTACCAAGCTTTTACAATGGCTTTTCGCAAGCTCAGCCACAACCTTTACACTAGTTTTTCCCGAGCTAAACTAAAACCTAAAGTGGTTTTCCAAGGCTCAACCACAACCTATAACATTCAAGCTTTCCTAAGCTTGAACAACCCCTTAGAGTGACTCCCGCACTCTAAGTATACAAGAAGAAGTGGTAAAAGAAAGTACCTATGATCACTGGATGATCTGATTGGTACAGGATTGAGTGCTAATCACAAATGCAAAGAGTAGGCATTGAGGTGCAGATAAGTGCAGTGAAGCTTTTCTAATTTTTCATTTTTCTATAGCTCAAATCTCATTCAAAGCTTTAAAAAACTTCTTTCTCATTGTTGGAAGACCTTTTTATACTTGGAGATGCAACTCTGATGGCAATTGGGCCATTTATGCCCGTTGGAAACAGTTGAAGATGAGTTTTAGTCGGTAATCTGTCTTGTAGTGCTCTGGTTCAAGTTGCAGACAGAAAGCTCTTAGTCGACTAACTTGGTTGACTAAGTTGATTCTGTTTATGATTTGCAGATTCTGGTGGAGGGCACTTAGTCGACTGACTTGGTTGACTAAGTTAGTTCTATTTCTCAAACTCTTCAGCCCGTCATTTCTTTAATTTGAAATTTGGTCAACTAATGTTCTTCCTTGTTTCACCAATAAGCTTCTTCATTGTCATTCAGTTATATCTTGTTGAATTTATCCTTCTTTTTCTTTCAAAAATACTTTTTGAAAGGTCAAGAGATTAATTTCATATAATAATTTCCTGCACACTTAAATAAAGGAATTAGACACAAATGAATGGGTATGTTTTATTATCATTAAAAACTAATGGAGCCAACACTTTTTACATCTATTTGGAGCAATTTAAAATTCATGAAACATGCAAAAGCTAGCAACAACCTTATGGCTTCAATCCTAGTAACCGAAGTAAAAGTTTCATCATAATCTATTCTTTCTTCTTGGTTGTATCCTTTTGCTACCAACCTAGCTTTATTCCTAACTACATTTCCTTGCTCATCTACCTTATTTCTAAATACCCATTTTGTACCAACAATAGGGTGATTTGAAGGTCTAGGTACCAATGACCATACACGACTCCTTGTGAATTGATCAAGTTTTTCTTCCATGGCCATTATGCAACTTTCTTTTTTTTCAGCTTTTTCAAAGTTTTTAGGTTCAATTTGAGATATAAAAGCTGAAAACTCACAAGTTTCTCTTGTTGCTTTCCTAGTTTTAACTCCTTGTGAAATGTCACCTATTACTTGGTCTTGTGGGTGATCTCTTACAAATCTCTAACTCTTTGGTAGATCATCATGCTGATTTTCTGCTCTTCACAGATTTTCTAGAGGTGGAGTTTCATTTTCTCTTCTAGGTGAGCTTTCTTCATTATTTTGTTGTTTTCTAAGCTCATTTCCTCCATTTGTTTTTCTAAGACTTCTACATCATCATCGACATCATTTTTGTAAAGCATTTTGACTTATCAAAAGCTACATGAATTGATTCTTCAATGGTCAAGGTCCTTTTGTTAAAAACTCTATAGGCCTTGAGTTTAAAGCATATCCTAAAAATATTACTTTATCACTCTTTGCATCAAACTTCCGTAGGGGCTATTTTCCATTGTTCAATACAAAACACTTGCAACCAAAACTCCTAAGATGAGAAATATTTGGTTTCCTACCTTTGTAAAGTTCATATGGAGTCTTTGAAATCAAAGGTCTTATTGAGACTCTATTAAGAATATAAGCTGCTGTATTTACTGCCTCAACTCAAAGATATTTAGGTAGGTTGTTCTCACATAGCATAGTCCTAGCCATTTCTTTTAGGGTTCGATTTTTCCTCTCTACAACTCCATTTTGTTGGGGTGTTCTAGGTGTAGAAAATTTATGATCCAACCCCTTTTCATTACAAAATTTTTCAAACTCATCATTTTCAAATTCTCTTCCATAATCACTCCTTATGCTAACTATGGCTAGTTCTTTTTCATTTTCTACTTTCTTACAATGACTTAAGAATGCTTGTAGAGTATCATTCTTATGAGCAAGAAAATACACCCAAGTATATCTAGAATAGTCATCGACTATTACAAAGCCATAAGATTTTCCTCCTATGCTAGTTGTGCTTATTGGACCAAATAGATCAATATGTAACAATTCAAGAGGTCTAGATGTTGACACTATCTTTTTAGTCTTAAAGGATGTTTTAACTTGTTTTCCTAGTTGGCAAGCATCACATATCCTATCATTTTCAAATCTTAAATTTGGCAACCCAACCACTAGATTCTTTCTAATCAATTTTGACATAGTATGCAAACTTACATGTCCTAATCTTCTATGCCATAACTAGCTATCATTTTCAGCATTTGCAACAAGGCATACTTCACTATTTACTTCAAGATCTTCAAGAAAAATTACATACATATTCTTTAATCTATTTCCTATAAATGAGATTTTATTTGGACTCATATCTATCACTTCACACTTAGTTGAATCAAAACATACTTTAAATCTTTTATCACATAATTGACTAATACTTAGTAAATTGTGCTTTAATCCTTTAACCAACAACACATGATTGATTTGAGTTTGAGAATTTTTAACAATCGTACTTATACCATTGATTCTGTCTTTTGAATCATCTCCAAAGGATCTGGTTCCTCCCTTTCTCTTATCTAGTTGAGCAAACAGCATTTCATGTCCTGTCATGTGCCATGAACAGCCACTGTCCAAGTACCAAGGCTGTTTCTTCTTGAGTTGAGCTCTTGAACATGTCTCCTTTAAGTCTAGCTCAACCTACAAAATAGAATTTCAGTTTTTCTTTATAGGTACCCATACTTTGATGGGTCCTTGAGTGTTAGTTGCAACAAAAGATCCCTTAAGAACTCAGATTTTCTTTACTTTCTGCACTATTCTTTTCTTAAAACAGTCATATGATAAATAACCATGTTTACCACAATTATAATGTAACGACCCGGAACCTCCCTCGGGCCTATGACAACCGTCGTGACGTCCCAATTGACACTCATTACCTGAAATGCAAATCAGAACCCCGCAAGGCTTACATATAAGTTTCTTGCCTTTTTTGTGAGCAATCGTTTTTAAACATTCCATTTTAAACAATTTCTAATAGTTTCCTGCTCAATAAAATCAAAAGACAAAAATATTTTAAAAGGATTTATAGATAAATATCACTATTCAAAATATTGATTAAAATATAGAATTTTTTTATATAAAACAATATTTAAAGAAACACGTGTAAGAAATCTTTTGTAAGTGTAAGTAAAATAAATTCACACATACAAAAAATTTACAAAGTTATAATGAACAATAATGGTTACAATGACAAGTGGCCCAAAATACACTCAGTGTTGGTGCTAGAAACCTACTGTTTGTGTGGTAGAGATGTCAACGGGAATCCTCGACAAAATAGGGTATCTACAAGCTACCACAGACCTGAAATGTTTGGAAAGGAGGTGGGTGAGATTTTGCAATCC